>NC_081859.1:8093964-8393964 GCF_963259705.1 Myotis daubentonii
CCCAAAGGGGATGGGTGAAACATGGAAGAAATTACTTTCCATAAATTAAAAAAGAGAGAGAGAATATTTCATTTCATGGTGCGTTTTCTATTAAACCTACTACATAATTTGTTTCAGTTCATTTTTCTGATTCTTCCTCCGTATCTCTAGGGGCTGGAAAGGATTACCATTTCCAAAAAATCACATGTACTCTCTTTAGAGTCATCCCAAGAATGTAGGAAAGCCCTAGCTGGCTTGGCTCAGTGGATAGAGCATCTGCCTGTAGACTCAAGGGTCCTCAGTTTGATTCCAGTCAAGGGCACATGCTTCGGTTGCAGGCTCCATCCCAGCCCTGATCCAGGCTCACGAGGGAGGCAAGCAATCGATGTCTCTCTCTCTCTCTCTCTCTCTCTCTCTCTCTCTCTCTCTCTCTCTTTCTCCCCCTCCCTTCCACTCTCTAAAGATCAATGGAAAAATATCCTTGGGTGAGGATTAACAACAACAAGGAGAATGTAGGGATAAAGAAAAATCTGGAGTGTTTCTTGTACTGACTTTAAAAGATGATGAAACCCAATGTTTTCTAAGTGAATGACTTATCTCCAGTGGTTGTCTGAAATTAGAAGCCCGGGGCATAGTATTACAAGGGCTTCCTGTTTATAGAAATCGATTTTGCACAAGTAGATGGTGACGGATAATGCATCCTGTGTACCTTGTACAGGTAAACACCCATTAGACAAAGGCTCAACCACTCCTCTGTGTGTGAGGGGATGTGTATGTGCTTTAGGCATTTAATACTTTAAACTTTCCTCTTAATTATAATGTCATGTATTATTACTTCTAATTAAAAAACAACAACATGTAGGTCTATTTCTGATTCTGTACAACAGTGTTTAACAAATGGCTGGAAATATAGTCATTGTTGATTTTTTCACCTTGACTCTCAGGACTTTTGGTGATCGGGGCCCTGCTTATGTCTCTCATGCCACCTCCCATCACATCTCGATTCCTCACTCCTCACCTTCCACAGGCCTCCTTGCTGCTCCTCACGCCCTCTGCTCCTCCCACATGAGGGCTCTGGAATTCTCTTCTCCACACCTGTTTCTTGCTGATTCAGAAGGTCATTGTTTAAGAGGGTCCTCTTTAGAGAGCCTTCCCTGACCATCTTACCAGCTTGACCCAAACTACCCCAGTTACTCTCTATCCCAGTGGTCGGCAAACTGCGGCCCCTTGAGTATGGCTCTTCAACAAATACCACATGCGGGCGTGCATGTACGGTGTGATTGAAACTTCTTGGCCACGCTCAAGGGGCCAAAGAGCCACATGTGGCTCGCGAGCCGCAGTTTGCTGACCACGGGTCTATCCCATTGCTCTGCTTTATTTTCTCCTAGCACTGATCATGGTGTGACCTTTTTTTTTATGCATCTGATTACATGGTTATTACCTGTCTCTTCTACCAGACTGTAAGCTCCATGAGAGCAGGGTCCTGTCTGCTTTTGTGGTGCCTATGAATAAAGCAGTGGCTCTCAACCTGTAGGTCGCGACCCCTTTGGGGGTTGAATGACCCTTTCACAGGGGTCGCCTAAGACCATCGGAAAACACATCTATAATTCCATATTGTTTTTGTGATGAATCACTCTGCTTTCATTATGTTCAATTTGTAACAATGAAAATACATCCTGCATATCAGATATTTACATGACGATTCATAACAGTAGTAAAGTTACAGTTATCAAGTCGCAACGAAAATAATTTTATGGTTGGGGGTCACCACAACATGAGGAACTGGATTAAAGGGTCGCGGCATCAGGAAGGTTGAGAACCACTGGAAAAAAGGAACAAACGAAGGAGAGGAGTCTGAGTTGAGTGCCCAAATTGTTCCAACTTGATCACCCACTTTACAGACAAGGAAACCGAGGTCAGAGAAGTTAAGGTCATAGGCTGGCAGCTTTAGGATTGGAACTCAAATACGCCTTACTCATTCCCTGTGTTTTTTCTTTTGTCTCAATTCATTTCATCACAAATCATAGAACCTCTCTCAGTCTTCCTTTATTGCCTTGAAAAGGAGGAGGGTTGGACTGGACACAGGAGATGTAAATGCCCTTCTAATCCTAAAAATTATGCATTTTGAGGCTTCCTCTCTTGTCCTTCTGTAGTTGATCATTTCCTAAGGACCACATGTTCTCTCCGTATTAGCCAGAATGGAGCACAAGAAGCAAAACCATTCTGGGAGATGCACACAGAAGAATGATTTCAAATTTGTGAAAGGACCGCAGGACAGGGGGTCAAGGGCCTGGCACGGGACTTACTCATGGTTGTGGCCAAGGCATCAGAGAGCTGCTGCTACCCCATGTGGTCCCTGCTACTGTCACAGCAGCTGCCTCTTGACACGCATGAGACTTGATACCCAACACTGGGCTCCTGCATCTGCCAGCAATATGGCCTCTTAACCATTACACCTCTGTGACCTGCCTGGTTTACCAGCAGGATATCTGCCCGAAAATAGCCTCCTTCCCATATGTCTAACTCTCAGACAGATGCATGCACCTACATGGGAAACCTAATTGGCATCCGTAGTCTTGATGGGGCCTGGGAAATGTAGTTTTCAGCTCAGGAGCCTCTGAGAACAAAGAAAAAGGCTGAATGGAGACCAAGCAATCGGAACCATGGTACCTGCCACACCCTCTAGACCTGTCAATGTCACCTGTCTTTCTCCTCAGCCCACAGCAGTCCACCTGAGCCTCTGGTTTACATAGCAATCCTGCCCCATTGCTGTCCGATTTCCCATCAAGTCACCTTAGCAAAGATGACTTTTTGTTTTTCCCCCTGAAGGGGTAACATGTCCCCTGACAGGTGAACAGAAAATGTAGGTATTTGGAAAGGTGTGGTAACCTCATTCTGTCACCAGAATAGCAGAAAACATACTCCGAATGTGATCATAGATATGGTGGGCTGTATTAGCTGCTTCAAAGCTTTTAGAAGTCCACGCCTTCCCTGTGGGGCGACAGGTACAGAGCTCTGTGGAAGCCTTTGACTGAGGAGTTGAGTCTGAAGGCGGGTTTCTGTCTTAAGAGCTCTACCGTTCTGATGCGGACATGTGGGATGTGTTAGTGTGCAATTGCTCTATCCTCTTTCTAAAAAAAAAAAAAAAGCAAAAAAAGCTGATTCTGCAATTGAGTGTGGCCTGAAAGAGCTTGTCCACGTGGAAGACAAGCCCGAGTCTTAACCACGGTTCCCTCTGCACAGCCCGATCCTTCTCCAGGAGGCCACAAGAACAGCATGTTAATTCAAACTGTTCAAAACCGTGAAACCACGGCGTATCTCAATATCCGTGAGCGGACTCTCATTTGCCTACTCTGTGTTAGCAGAGAAATGTTTGGTTTTAAACAAGACCTTATTGAAGGGGAAAAAGTGTATAGGATTACATTTGAAAATGTAATTACTGAAAAGATAAACCATATGTGGGAGCCTTTGTTTTACCTCCTTTTCACTGAGGCCTGCTTTGGAGAGTTCACTTGGAGGTGTATGGAAATTGCAATTCTTTTTTTTTCTTTTTTAAAATATATTTTATTGATTTCAGAGAGAAAGAAGAGAGAGAGAGAAACATCAGTGATGAGACAGAATCATTGCTCGGCTGCCTCCTGCATGCCCCCCACTGGGGATCGAGCCCGAAACCCAGGCATGTGCCCTGACTGGGAATCAAACCGTGACCTCCTGGTTCATAGGTTGACGTTCAATCACTGAGCCACGCCGGCCGGGCTGGAAATTGCAATTCTTATCCAAGCTGGATGAGCTGAGCGTAGTCTACTCACCAGTCATACGTGTTTGCATTGCAATGTAGTTACTGCCAAACTACCTTATAGTTCAGTGCTTAGAGCGTTGGCCAGCACACCAAAGGGTTGGGGGTCTGATTCCTGGTCAAGGGCACGTACCTAGGTTGTAGGTCATTGCCTGGCTCTGGTCGGGACACACGTGCCAGAGGCAACCAATTCATGTGTCTCTTTCATATCGATGTCTCTCTCTCTCTCTCTCTCTCTCTCTCTCTCTAAGCCTCCCTCCCTCCCTCCCATCCACTCTCTCTAAAAATCAATGGAAAAAATATCCTTGGTAAGGATTAACAAAAAAAGAAACTTGTCTTTTTCTGTTTGCACTGTGGGCAGAAAAATACATTTCCTGAGAATACACAACAAAGATCTCTCCTCAGATGGTTTTAGGGCCATTATATATCACCTGCCTGGTCTGCAAAACCCCAAGCTAAGGGATGAATTAATATAAAGGCCCATCCACATCTTGGGGATCTGACAGAAGCAACATAAATTCCAGGGAGGGGCGTCTTTCAGCCCCGATGCATCCTTATGTTAGAGATATATACAGGCTGAACCCTAACATGCTAATCAAAGTGTATACAACACACAAACCAAATATCCACAAGGCAGACTTGTTGGATAAATAACATGAAATGAGTGTTCTTGAAATGTTTAAAGAAAAGTGAGCCCCGCTTTGGTTAAACAGTACTCAGTAAATTTATGGCAAAAAAATCTAAACTATATTATATCCAAGGCTGGCTGCATAATTTGCATGGTCCAGTGCAAAATGAAAATATAGGACTCCTTCTTCAAAAAAAGCAGGAAAGAATGTGTCATTAAAGGCACTAAAAGAAAAATCTTTCTCTTTAAAAACATTTTGTGACTTGTAAAACATAATAGAGATAATAGTGATATACGAGGAACCACATAAACTTTTAAATTGCCATAATATATGGGTGTCATGATTTAAAGTAAATAATACTTTATTAATGTGATATCTTGATTCGTCGTAAAATTTTTCGGACTCAACTTTCCACAAACTCATTAGATCATCAGAATTCATACTTTTGGAAATTGAATTTTAATCAGTGTTGTTGAAAGCAGTGTCAGTGATCTTGGCTAATGCAAGTTTGCAAATAATTCTTGATAATACTCAATTTGCCGAAGGATCTTTCTGTTGATGCAACTTGTTATTGGAGCTGTTAATCATATTTTATAAGAGCGTGACAACATTGGGATGAATGTCTGGAGCATTGTTTCAAAACATACATTTTTAGTATATCTACTAGAGGCCCAGTACACGAATTTGTGCACCAGTGGGATCCCTCGGATTGGGCCGAAACTTGCTCTCCAACATCCCCTGAGGGGTGCCAGATTGAAAGAGGGTGCAGGCCAGGCCGAGGGACCCCACTGGTGCACAGGGCCAGGGAGGGATGTGGGAGGTTGGCCAGCCAGGGAGGGACTGTGGGAGGGCTCCAGGGCGTGTCTGGCCCGTCTCGCTCAGTCCCAATTGGCCAGACCCCAGCAGCAAGCTAACCTACCGGTTGGAGCATCTACCCCCTGGTGGCCAGTGCACGTCATAGCGAGTGGTTGAGCGGCCTTAGCATATCATTAGCACATTACGCTTTGATTGGTTGAACGGTCAACCGGTCAACAGGAAACTTAGCATATTAGGCTTTTATTGTATAGGATAGCTGATCATTTTTCCCCAAACAATGTCTTTAAAAAGATTGAACTTTTTATGCAGATCAGTTCCATTGAATTTAGTTTTAGAAGTAAATTTATACAATGACACTTTCTTGTTTTCTCTAACATTTCCTGTGAATTGTGGAGGTCATGTAAGACACCAAAAGTGGCTTCATGACTTCTACACAATTCAGAATATTTGTTTATACATAATGTCATAATATGTTCAATCACAAGGTGAAATTCAATTTAATTCAATTTAAAATTGTCTCCCTTGTTAACAGTTGGTTTACGGAAAGCTTCATGTGAAAATGAGGTTCTTTTCTGTTGAATGCGAAAATCTTTAGATTAAATTGAATCTCTGCTTCTAAGTCTGTGGAGATTTGCTCTGCAACATTGCAGAAAAATTTCAAAACAAGATATCCTAAACTCTTTAGAGAATTTTAATAATGCTGTGATATGTTTTTAAATAATATCCATGTGTACAGTTTTATTTTATAATAATTTACTGACAAAGTTTACTGCTGGAGCCTGGCTGGTGTGGTTCAGTGATTGAGCATCAACCTATGAGCCAGGAGGTCACGATTCAATTCCAGGTCAGGGCACATGCTCGGGTTGCATACTCCATCCCCAGTAGTGGGCATGGAGTGGAGACTGGTGATTCTCATCATGGATGTTTCTCTCTCTCTCTTTCTCTATGTCTCCTGTCCTCTTTGAAATCAGTAAAAATAAAGGGAAAAAGTGTACTGCTGGAACACAGGCAGTTGCTATGCTAGCATGAGGCTGGAGAACTAACTTGGACACACATGCTCTTGGGATGGGCTTTGAGGATGGATGTGGGAGCCATCCCCTCGCTTCTGGTCTTGGCACTGCCCCTATACAGAGCTCTTACTCTCTCCTTGGGCCAAGGTGTGGCCACCACTCTCCATGCTTCCGTCTATCACTCACCTCCTCAGAGACCCCCAGCCTGTATGTATCTGTGCGATTGTGGGTGCTCATGCCACCCAGTGAATATATAATCTCTCACTCAGATTAGGTAACGCTCTTTGATATGTCAGTGACAATGTATGTTCCACATGGCCTTTGTGTGCCTACGGAATGATCCATTACGTGGGCTGTAAATGTTTACAGCCTTTTGATAGAGTTGGTCCTCCGCCAGTTTTTAAGGAGATTCATTCTTCAGTCCTTCTATTGCATCACACCCTAGTCTTAGCTCTTTCCTGACGGAATCTGGCATTGAGACCAAGAGCAAGTTTGCCGGAGAAATTTTGGATTTTATTTTTCATGGTGGTTTGAAAGAAAGGTGCATTAGAAATGGCCTTGGAGAAGTTGGGTGATTGAAATGATATTCTAACAGTGCTGTTGGGGCTTTGGACAGCGGTAAGTAAAGCCAGTTGGATGAAGGATAAACTAAACTCATTCTTTCCGATGTCTCATCTATCAGGAAAGAAAGCATAAGGGCTATGTCTTCCCTTTTAATATGACATGATAAACACAGGAAAGGACACAACATTCATTTCGTTTAATATGCCATGAAGGTATTTGAGCAAGGCAATATTTTATTGTCTGAAAATACAACCAACATCTATATCATTTCCCAGTAATAAAACATGTCAAGGAATGATCATTGCTTGGGAAAGTGGAGTTTAAAGAACCCCTTTTTGGTTAATAAATCATAGACTGTAACCGAATCTGGTGTGGCTATGTTAAACAATAATTATATCTACAAATGGAATCTGAGCTGAAAGGGAAACATAAAGGATGTTGCTTTGCTTTGTTCTCCACCCCACACTCACACACATGTGCACACATCTCACACATGCGCCCATATCATGCTTAAGGACCAGGCATGTACTACTTGATGGCCCAGAGAATCTAGACTAGTGAGAACATGGCTGATTTCCCTGTCTCCTCCTCTGAGTCTCCATGAATATGCCATACTCCAGTGATGGAGTTAAGAAATTTCCCCCTTCTTAGAAGAGAGTAGGTTTAGATAAAATTGACTATGCAAGTAAATGAATGTCAGGTGCCCCACCTCCCTTCTATCTTCCAAACCTTGCAACACCAACTTTCCCAATTAGAACCCTCAGGCTTGATATTTCCATGCTCATTTCAGATTTTGCCATTTCCCACATTTCTTCTCCCTTTTCCTAGTTGAGGGAAGGTAAGCCATAGCGTGGTCTTCACACAGTAAGCACACAATAGACATGGCGTAGGTGAAGATACAAAGAGGTTTTTCTGAAAAACAGAACAAAACAAAAAACAGATGAATCATTTCTTTCTATTCTATTTGTTCTTTGGACAAATGCCCAAAGAGTTCTACGAAGAGATTCCGTTGTTCTAGACTTTGTCCTGAAGGTGAACTTCTGAGTCACCAGATCATTCATTCTCATGTGTTTGTGTCCTTAGAACCCAGGTCTACCTGCTTTAAGGTCTGAGTGAGCTGTGTGTGTGTGTGTGTGTGTGTGTGTGTGTGTCGGTTGGGGTTGGGGGGTGTTGCAGAAACCATTCTCAGCAGGTCTGACAGCATTTTCTAAATGTTATTACTGTTGGCAGAGTCTTATCTTAGAGGAGGTGGTAAATTAGCAAGCTGCCATGGAGAAGTATGGTTTTGTAAAATTAGATGGGGTATAAAGAGCCACAATTAATTCCAGACCCTCGGGCAAGAGTGATGAAGTCACTGGAGCCTTTGTTCTCTTGGATTATCAGCTGCACCATCTTCGCTTCTGAGGGATAGCAGGCATCTCTGGCTGTCAGTCGAATGCCAGGTATTCACTCCTAACGTGGACAAGGCCACCCCACGAGTCCGTTTTGTTGTCTTTAGGGGTCTGTTTTCTCCCATTAACTCTAAACCTCAGTGTCGCAATTTATCTCATTTCAACAGTGACCACAGATTGGTTACCGGCTCCAAAGTAGCCAACAAGATCCACAAGGAAAGACCCAGAAAACCTCGTTCATATTAAAGTAAACACATTAGGCCCATGAAGTGTCTTGTATTTTAAGGGCAGGTGCGAGAAAGACTGTAGAGAGAGGGAGACAGAGAAAAGCTGTCTTTCTGTTAGCAAAAAAGCTCATGTTGAGAAGAAAAGGGGGGAAAAAACCAACATGGAAATACAGGTGCAGAGTTAAACAGATGCCCACATTCCAGGTCGATAATATGGGGGTGTCCTGGGAGCTATTCTATGGAGAATGCAAGACCCACCCTCCTTTTGCTATTGGAGCTCAACTCTTTTTGAATTTTTAGAGAAGATCAGCTCCCGGGACTTGCAACAATCCATCTCTGAAGTGCTATGCTGTCAGGTCCTACTCACCTCATGCAGATGTCATAGACCACACGGTTTTTCCACTCTTGACCAAAACAGCTTAAGATAACAAACTAGTTGAATTTGGAGTGAGACGGGATGGGTCTTCGAGTTCAAACCTTTTCAGCAATTTGATAGATCATGTCCTCAGAGGCATTTGTTAAGAAGAAAAAATAGAGGAAATGGACTTAGATCATCATCACTGAAATAATTATCTTTAGGAAGAACGTTTCTGCTTAGAGGAAAGATTTACAGTCATACTATCTAATTCACGATGGACGTGGGAGTCACCTCAACAAATGGCCTCCGCACCCACATGGGCTAACTTGACTCATCTCACAGATATTTGTGGAGTGTATCCAGTATGCCTGATACGGTTCTGAACACTGACCATGTGGTCATAGGCTCTTTTCATGGAAGAGATGTGACATGAATAAGGGTAAGAGTGATCAGAGGTGGCCATTCTAGTTTACGTCATGAGACGATGGTCTTCTGAGGAGAAGACCTTCCCTGAATTTCAAGAGCGAGTCAGTCACGTGAACACCTGGGAACATGGTGTTCCAGGAGATTTCCCACTTGACGGTGCTGAGGCAGAAGCAAGTTTGGAGTGTTGGAGGCACCAAATGAAGGCACTGTGGTCGGGGAAGGGAGCAGCAGAGAGAGTGGACTGGGATCAAGATCATTGTAAATCATGGACCAGATCCTATCAGCCCCTGTAGACCACAGTTAAAATTTTGGATTAAATTTTATTTTATTTCATTTTATTTTATTTAAATATATATTTTTTATTGATTTTAGAAAGGAAGGGAGAGGGAGAGAGAGATAGAAACATCAATGATGAGAGAGAATCATTGATTGACTGACTCCTGCACGCCCCCTACTTGGGGATCGAGCCCTCAACCCAGGCATGTGCCCCTGGCCAGAATTGAACTGGGACTCTTCAGTCCACAGGCTGATGCTCCATCCATTGAGCCAAACCAGCTAGGGCTGGATTAAATTTTAATTACAATGGGGGAGCCATTGGAGGATTACAATCTGGGGGATTATATGATTTCATGTTGTAAATATATCAATCTGATGCTGTGTGAAGAAGAGATCACAACAGGGGCAAGAGAGATAAACAGGAAGAGCAGCTAAGAGTCTTAAAGTGGCTCAGGTTACAAACATTGGGATCCTGGATCACAGAAGGACTAACAGGAAACGCTTGTAAAATATTTACAATATTCCAAGTGCTGTTCCAAGCGTTTGAAGTACAGCAACTCACTGAATCCTCATGGCAACCGTATCACGGTCCCATTGTACAGGTGAGGTAACTGAGGCACAGGAGGAGGCTTGGATGGCTTGGCCGTAGCCGTTAAGTGACAGGGCTGGAATTCAAATACAGACATCTGGCTCCAGACCCTGTCCTCTCAGTTAAGCAGTGGAGATGGAGAAAAATGAATGTTTCCTAATCACCTCAAAGTTAGTGGTTTTTACATCATGGGTCTGTTATATTTTATTTCTGTGGGTCACAAGTTTGAAATTGGTTTTCACTGAGCTAAGATCAAGGTGTTGGCAGGCCTGCGATCCTTCTGGAAATTGTAGCCGAGAATTTATTATCTTGCATATTGCATCTTCTAGAGTCTGACCTCATACCTTGGCTCGTGGCTCCGTATCACATAACCTTTTCTCCCTCTGCTTCCATTTTCACCTTCATCGCCTGTTCTCTCTCTCTGATCTCTGGTCCTCCTGCCTCCCTCTTGTGATTCTATTGGGTCTACCCAGATAATCTAAGATGACCTCCTCATCTTTTTTTTTTTTTTTAATATATTTTATTGATTTTTCACAGAGAGGAAGGGAGAGAGATAGAGAGTCAGAAACATTGATGAGAGAGAAACATCGATCAGCTGCCTCCTGCACATCTCCTACTGGGGATGTGCCCACAACCCAGGCACATGCCCCTGACTGGAATTGAACCCGAGACCCCTCAGTCCTCAGGCCGATGCTCTATCCACTGAGCCAAACCGGTTTTGGCGACCTCCTCATCTTAAGACACAACTTCAAGAAGAAGCAACCCTGTAGGTTGCTTGGTGTAAAAAAAAAAAAAAGACACAACTTCAAGGTTCCATTTCTATTCAAGATAACATCTTCACAGGTTCTAGAGATTAGAATGTGGACATCATTTTTTTGGCAGGGATGGGGGGAAGACACATTATTCAGCCTACTATAGATAGACTCAGGATACATTTTAAAGGGAATGCCACTAAGAGTTTGCTGACCAATTGGATGTAGTGAATGAGAGAAACTTGCTGGAATTTTGACTGAAAGTACATTGAATCTATAAATGGACTTGAGGGGAAGTGACATTTTAGCAATATCGACTTTTGCCATTTCTGAACAAATGATCTCTCTTTGTTTCTTTAGGTCTTCTTTGATTGGTGCTTTTTAGCAGACAGATCTTGCGAAATTTTAGATTTATACCTAAGAATTTTATTCTCTGGGTGCTATTGTAAATGGTGCTATTTTTTTTTAACTTTTTATTCTCCTGTTTATTGTTGGTATGTAGAACTATGACTGCTTTTTTAAAAGTATATTGACCTTATTTCCTGAAACTGGGAAAACTCACTAGTCCTACTGTCTATCCTTTTTGTCAATTCCTTGGCATTCTTTATGTGAACAATCATGTTGTATGTGAATAGAAATGTTTTTATTTTTCTCTTTTCTAATCTGTTTATACTATTTTTTATTGCATTATTGAATAGATTGGATGTTCTAATCTATTTAATAATGCAATAAAATCCAGTATGATGCTGAATAGGTGTAGTGAGAGAGGATGTCTTTCCCTTGTTCCTGATCTTGAGGAGAAAGAATTCAGAAGTTAGCAGCAGGACTTCCTTCCTTCCTTCCTTCCTTCCTTCCTTCCTTCCTTCCTTCCTTCCTTCCTTCCTTCCTTCCTTCTTTCCTTTCTTTCTTCTACCAGATGAAGGATGGGCTCTTATATTCTTACTTTGCTGAGATTTAAAAATCATTGCTGTGTTGAATTTTGTCAAATACTTCCTCAACATCTATTGAAATGATTATATGATTTTTTTCTTATTGAGTCTGTTAATATAATGAATTGCATAGATTGTATTTCTGGGACAAAACCCCAGAAATGTTACATTAACCTTTCTTCACATTGCTGGATTTTATCTGCTAATATTTGATTGAGGACTTGTGTCTATGTTCATGAGGGATATTGACATATAGTTTTCTTGTAATGTCTTTGGTTTTGATGTTTGGTTTACGGTGGCCTCCTTAAATGAGTTGGGGAGTGTTTCTTTCCTTTTTTTTTTCCCAGTAGAGATTGTTTAGAATTTGTATTATTTCTTCCTTAAATGTTCAGTAGAATTAACCAGTGAAATCATCCACGCTTGGGGTTCTCTTTGTGTAAAGGTTTTTAACTACAAAGTCAATTTTTATAATAGACCAGTGATGGAGAACCTATGACACGTGTGTCAGAGGTGACACGTGAACTCATTTTTTTGGTTGATTTTTCTTTGTTAAATGGCATTTAAATATATGAAAAATAGCAAAAATATAAGTCTTTGTTTTACTATGGTTGCAAAGATCAAAAAATTTCTATATGTGACACGGCACCAGAGTTAAGTTAGGGTTTTTCAAAATGCTGACACGCCGAGCTCAAAAGGTTCGCCATCACCGTAATAGACACAGGACTATGCTGGTAATTGATTTCTTCTTAAATGCATTTTGGTGATTTGTATTTTTCAAAGACTATGTCCCTTTCATCTAAACAGTTGAATTTGGGGGCAGAGAACTGTTTGCAACATTCCCTTTTATTCTTTTGTCTGTGGGGTGAGGAGTGATATCTCTTCTTTCATTCTTATGCAGGCAAATGGTAATCACTCTTTTCTCTGTGTCCCACAAATGTTGTTACATGGTAGTTTGATGTTTTGTTTTGTTTCCCAGCTTAAAGTATTTTAAAATTTCCTTCAGACCTTTTATTTGGATCATGGGTTATTTAGAAGTGTGTTCTTTAATTTCCAAACATTTAGGAAAATTTTAAAAAAATCTTTCTGTTATGATGTCTAGTTTAATTCCTTTATGATCCTAGAATATACTTGGAATGATTTCTACCCTTTTGAATTTGTTAATGTTTGTGCTATGGCCCAGAATATAGTCAATCTTGCTGCATGTTGCGTGGGCAATTGGTGGGGGGAGATGGGGGAATATATGTCACTGTTGTAAGTGCTGAGTTTTACACGGCTTCACATTAAAAGTCCTTTTACAGTTTATGTTGCTCAGCATGTTGGTACAGAGTGTTATAAAGGCAGAAATGTGCACCTTTTTTTGGTTAAGGCTATAGTTAGTGGGAGAAACCAGCACAGTTAGTGAAGGGACGCTATCATTTAGAGAAAAGGAAAGGTGGTCCTTTCAAAACAGGATTTCCTGATCGTTGGAGCGTGACTCTGTGAGGTTTTGGTTTGCCTACGTTCTACCAGATTCTGGCTCTGTTTTCCCCCATAACCAGGAATACTGGACCTCAACCTGACACGGACTATTGCACAAGGACTTGGGATCACACCTGACTTCGGGTGACGGTGGGACTAGAGCAATTTAAAAAAAAATGTTTTATTGACTTTTAGAGAGAGAGGGAGGGAGAGGGCTGGAGGGATAGGAACATCAGTGAGAGAGAAACATCATCCATCGGCTGCCTCCTGCACGCCCCCTACTGGGGATCGAGCCCGCAACCTGGCATGTGCCCTGCCCGGGAATCAAGCTGTGACCTTGTGGTTCACGGGTTGGCACTCAATCACTGAGCCACACTGACCGGGCAATAGTCCTTGTCCTTTTGGATGCTAGTTGATTATGGATGTTTTTAAGATATACTCCCTTTTTCATGAGAAGCACACTAGGTTTTTTGACAATAGATTTGTCTAATGCAGTGGTTCTCAACCTCCCTAATGCCGTGACCCTTTAATACAGTTCCTCATGTTGTGGTGGCCCCCAACCATAACATTATTTTCGTTGCTACTTCATCACTGTAATGTTGCTGCTGTTATGAATCGTCATGTAAATATCTGATATGCAGGATGTATTTTCATTGTTACCGATTAACATAATTAAAGCATAGTGATGAATCACAAAAACAATATGTAATTATAGATGTGTTTTCCGATGGACCCCTGTGAAAGGGTCGTTCGACCCCCAAAGGGATTGCGACCCACAGGTTGAGAACCACTGGTCTAATGCTTTCTTAGAGCATTTGATATCTTCAATCCATGCAATGTTTTGGGAATAATTTGCTACTTCCTATTTGAAGAAGCCCTTGCTTTTACTAGTATTTGCTCGACGATGACTGGGCTGACTGTTTTTTTTGACTGAATCGACTGGAAGTTGGACTTGTCGATGAAGCCAGAAGTTGCCAGACAATCTAAAAGGGCAACATCATTTTTTTTCCTTCTGGGGTGACATGACAAAGGTTCCCGTCTCTAAGTGACGTTTCCAGTCTTTTCAGCCAGGAGCCGTGGGATAAATGGACATATCGGTTCACACTGGACCCTCTTGGAGACAGAGGGAGCCTTCCTGTCCGCTAACTGCGCTGGCTGTACCTTGGCCAAGTCCAGATTGAAGACCTATTAGTCATGTCTGTCTGGAAAGCACAGCCCGTATCCGTGGCCTTCAGGGTGATGTATGGGCATCAGATACGCGATTTGTCTCCCCTGACAGTTCCTAGCACCTACTTTCTACCCAGCGGCCCATCATCAAGGCTCCCGGCCTTGGAGGTGCCGGGGATGGAGGTGATGGATTTGTGTTAAACCCTAGGATCAGCGGGACCTGATGAGTCAGCCCGGGGAAGCCTGCCCCAGCGAGAGAGGGAGCTCCTGAATGGAACCACATGCTGTGCGCCAGCCAGGCTTTGGGCAAATGCCTCCTGAAACCCCGGGGGCAGCTAGAACGGAGGCATTACTCGCCCTCGAAGACTCTCACAGTAATGTCTCCCCCTTTTCAACTCTGTTCAGTAATTGTGACCCCCTACTTCTCCTGTCCAGTGGGGTTCTCACCAGCAGGGTTCAGTGAGTGAGGACTGAGCTTACAAAAAGGACGTCTCCCCCATGCTGTCTGGTGCGGCTGCCGGGCATTTGTATTAACTTAAAAGAGGCCACAAAGGATGCACAAAATGTGATTCAGATCACCCGAGGCAAGCAGGGCTGCCTTTGAAACCTATCTATCTATCTATCTATCTATCTATCTATCTATCTATATTATTGATTTCAATAATATATAATAAAAATATATAAATATATATAATATAATAATAATATGTATATATATTATTGATTTCAGAGAGGAAAGGAGAGGGAGAGAGAGATAGAAACATCAATGATGAGAATCATGGATCGGCTGCCTCCTGCATGCCCCCTACCGGGGATCAAGCCCGCAAACTGGGCATGTACCCTGGACCTGGAATCAAACGCAGGACTCTTCAGTCCATAGGCCAACGCTCTATCCACTGAGCCAAATCAGCTAGGTCCAGGGCTGCCTCCCCCCCCCCCCCAATAATATATTTTATTGATTTTTTACAGAGAGGAAGGGAAAGGGATAGAGAGAAACATCGATGAGAGAGAAACATCAATCAGCTGCCTCCTGCACATCTCCTACTGGAGATGTGCCTGCAACCAGGGTACATGCCCTTGACCGGAATGGAACCTGAACCTGGGACCCTTCAGTCTGTAGGCCGACGCTCTATCCACTGAGCCAAACCAGCTAGGGCCAGGGCTGCCTTTGAATGCATGGACAGTTCCATATGGAAGATTCCACCGGGCAGGAAACTCTTCTCAAATAGACCCCTGTTGCCTGTCGCATGGCACTCCACCTGTTGCTGTACCTCCCTGTGTTTACTTACGTGCGGGGGACGCTGAAACCACAGGGTTCCCGGTTGCTCTCTCCCTTAGGGATGGAGCGGCTCTGCGGTCAGAGCCACCTGGGACCACGGGGCACGCGCGGGGCATATCTGAGGAAGGCCTGTGTACCACGCTTCCAGGAAAGATATTGACAAGGCCATAAAAATACTTTCCTTCGTTGCTCAACCTCACATTTGAAACCTAAAATTATAGGCACTTTTCTCTTCCCGGCGTTTATTTTTAGCTCCTCTCTTTTTCCACCTTTCGGGCTGTGTGTGTGTGTGTGTGTGTGTGTGTGTTTTGGCTCACCTTTCACAACACGGTCTATTTATTCTGACCCTGCAAATCGAGGAATAGCAGAGCCTGGGAAGGGCTGTCACTGTCCCCCCTCTTGGGGACCACTGTCCCCCCTCTTGGGGACAGTGCACCTCAGGTTCAAATGCCCTTTAGTCGCCTCGTTAACTGTTTCCTATGTCCCCGCCTTTAGGCAAAGGTCAGAAGTTGTTACACATCTGAAGGGGTGGGGGTGGATGAGTCTGACTTTGTCAGTAACATACAAAGGACCTTCAGTTGACCCTCTGATGGTCCAGAACAAGGCATGCCGACCCTAACCCTTCCCTGATCTCACCCCATTGTCTCCACCCAATACTCTGTTTCATTTCTATTCATCGCACTATCTGAACTTGGACTGTATTATATATTTTTTAAAAAATATTTTTTGATTGATTTCAGAGAGGAAGGGAGAGGGAGAGAGAGGTAGAAACATCCATGATGAGTGAGAATCATTGATCGGCTGCCTCCTGCACGCCCCCCCTACTGGGGATTGAGCCCGCAACCCTGGCATGTGCCCTTGACCGGAATCAAACCGGGACTCTTCAGTCTGCAGGTTGATGCTCTATCCACTGAGCCAAACCAGCTAAGGCTGGGCTGTATTATATTTATTCCCTTCTCTGCAGGGGATATGTTCCAAGACCCTTAGTGGATGCCTGAAACCACAGATAGTACTGAACCCTTTAGATACTGTTTTTTTTTCCCCTATCCATGCATCTCTGGGACCAAGCTTATTTGATAAATTAGGCACAGTAGGAGACTGCCAGCAATAACTGATAATACAACAGGACGATGATAACAGTATACTGCAGTAAAAGTTCTATGAAGTGGCCTTAGTAAGTAAAATTAGGGTGACTTGAACACACAAGATGGTATTCACTACCTGCTTCTAATGGGAGAATTAGAGGGATCCCCAGCAGTTTCACTCACATTAATTATAGAGGACCAGGTCATTTTCCATAAAAAATGAGTGACTCCCAGCAGGACAAAAACACGTGTAGAATGTGCTGATCTGGAGCACAGAGTATTTATGTAATATATTTTATCACCCATAGACCTTCCAGAACGAAGGTTTTCTCCTGGGACGCACTGTTAATATTTCAACCCCTGCATGTGCCAAATGGAAACAAAGATTGTTTGAAAAGGTACATACATGGCTGTCATTCTTCCTGACACAATACAGATGCGGCGCCTTTAACCAGAATTACTGAAACACTATGTGTTTCTGTGTGTTGGTTTGTGTGTGTGTTGGTTTTGTGTTGGTTTTTTTAAACAGGATGTGGCAATATTATGCAAATGACTAATTCTAATGAAAGCCTTTTAAATGCCGTGTTACTCTGGGTTCTTTTTTTTTTTAAAATATATTTTATTGATTTTTTACAGAGAGGAAGGGAAGGGGGATAGAGAGTTAGAAACGTCGATGAGAGAGAGACATCGATCAGCTGCCTCCTGCACACCTCCTACTGGGGATGTACCCGCAACCAAGGCACATGCCCTTGACCGGAATCGAACCTGGGACCCCTCAGTCCGCAGGCCGACGCTCTATCCACTGAGCCAAACCGGTTAGGGCAGCTCTGGGTTCTTTTGATTGCCAGTGACAGAAACCTAACTCAGATGAACTTGGAGGAAATGTATTGGTCGATCCTGAAACATCTCAAGTTATCAAATGAAGGCTTAAATAATCAATTTATTGGAAGAATGAGGATGCTGCTAGAGCTTAAAAACAAATGAAATCAGAGTTTCAAATGACCAGGCCCTGCTTTCTGTGTCCCTTACCTTTGCTGTTTCCTGTATGTTGACTTTTTACTTAAAATTTCTTCCACGGTGCAGAAAACATGGCCCTCACCAGTCTGAGGCTTCATACTCCCCCCTTCCCCCGCAACTTTTATTAAAAAATATGTTTTTATTGATTTTTAGGTAAAGAGGAAAGGAAAGGGAGAGAGAGATAGAAGCCTCCATGAGAGAGACACATTGATCGGTTGCCTCCTACACACGGCCCGCTTCCCCCCTCCACTGGGGATCGAGCCTGCAACCCGGGCATGTGCCCTGACTGGGAATCGAACCCAGGACCTCTTGGTCTATGGGACGACGTTCAATCCACTGAGCCACACCAGCCGGGCATACCCCCTCCCCCGCAGCTCAGAGGGCAAATGTAGGGAGATGGAGGATAACTGAAGCACAGATTTCTATTTTGACCGAGCTGTCAGCTCCTGCACACATGTAGCAGTTCTTGATTGCTTAAGAGGTCTCTGGTGTGTTTGGCAAGTGGAGACCTTCACATGTGCCTGGCTCTGGGCCAAGTGACATGCACAGCTCTGGGATTCCTTACCCACTCATCTGCCTGCATTTTCTACCACTTCCTTAGAAAGAAAATTGCGAACAAGGAGAGAGAAAGAAAAGAGGTATTGATCTTACTGATCCCAAAAATTCCTTTCCGAGAAATTCCAAGATTAACATCAAGATTAAAGAGATAAGACACTGTTCAATGGCATACTTGCAGAAAATAAGATCCAACACAGGGTTTCTTTAGAGATTGGGGGGAGGGGAGGGGAGGAGAGAAAGAGAAAGAGAGAGAGAGAGAGAGACGGACTCTAACCCTTGGAAACGTGTGTGTGTTCATGTCTGTGTATGTTTCATTCCATTGTGTGACCTTAACAGTGATCTTCAATGACTTTCAAATCTTCTTAGGATGGCGAAGAAGTGAAAAAGAATCCCGAATAGAGGCTGTGCTGTAGTATACTGCTCTGATTTAGGAAGTGCTCCTGAAATAAAAAGGACGAAAAAGTGACGGAAAAACCTAAAAAATTACTTTTTAAAAATAAGTGTTTAGCCCTAACCGGTTTGGCTCAGTGGGTAGAGCGTCAGCCTGTGGACTGAAAGGTACCAGGTTCGATCTGGTCAAGGGCATGTACCTTGGTTGCGGGCACATCCCCAGTAGGGGGTGTGCAGGAGGCAGCTGATCGATGTTTCTCTCTCATCGATGTTTCTAACTCTCTATCCCTCTCTCTTCCTCTCTGTGAGAAAATCTATAAAATATATTTAAAAATAAGTGTTTAGATAGAAGTTACCATGCTTAATTACACAGTGCTGAGATGAGGATGGAGTTCCAAACAGAAAGAGAAGACAGGAGAACGGAGAGCACCTTGAAGGCCCTAGGAAGTCACGTGGATCTGTGTCCTGGGGGATCCAAGCTTCTTTCTCACCAGCAGGAATCACTCCTGCCTTCAGGCTTCCTGGGGGAGGGAGTTGTCTCCAGGGCAAGGTGCCTCCCCTCCCGGTACTGGGAAGCAGAACAAGCATTACACTCATTTGACTTAAAGACATGCCCTACCTTTGCTCTATACAAAGTGTGGTTCTTCCTCCCCTTTTCCATCAAGTACTAATACAGCAGCCCACACATCAAGCTCTAAATTGAAAAGGATCAAGAACAGCAATAGCCGAAACCAATTTGGCTCAGTAGATAGAGCGTCGGCCTGTGGACTGAAAGGTCCCAGGTTCGATTCCGGTCAAGGGCATGTACCTGGGTTGCGGGCACATCCCCAGTAGGAGGTGTGCGGGAGGCAGCTGATCCATGTTTCTCTCATCGATGTTTCTAACTCTCTATTCCTCTCTCTTCCTCTCTGTAAAAAAATCAATAAAAATATATTTAGAAAAAAAGAACAGCAATGGAACTTGGTCGCAGATGAAAAGGGGTTGGTGGGTCGGACAGTCTCCTGAACCCCAGAAAGAAACTTCTCTTGTTCTGTCCCCTGGTGTAGATGTAGTGGCCCATTCATCTGATACATGGATGGTCGCGGTTTAGTCTTAGACTAGGATAGACTATTTCAAACCTGGAGCATATTGAAGAAGGGGAGAATGAAGGTGGGAGGTGCTTAAGTCATCTATAACTTTATAGAAACTATTATTTAAAAATCTTTTTTATTGATTTCAGAGAGGAAGGGAGAGGGAGAGAGAGAAACATCAATGACGAGAGAGAATCATGGATTGGCTGCCTCCTACATGCCCCCTACTGGGGATCAAGCCCGCAACCCGGGCATGTGCCCTGACCGGGAATCAAACTGTGACCTCCTGGTTCATAGGTCAACGCTCAACCACTGAGCCATGCCAGCAGGCCACCACTCCTTTATTGAGGGCTTGGCTAGAGGTGGCTCAAGGACCCAGCTACAAAATGGAAGATGCCGGAATACATCAATGATGCATTTTAGAGACACTATACTGTTTCTTTTCTGCCCTATTTTTTCAAGGGAGTTTTCCTTCAATGTCAATTTGCTGTTAGAGATGTCCGAAAGAGAGACAAAGAGGCAAAAACGACTCTTCTTTTTCTAATCCTCTGAGACCCCCACCTTGGTTGTCAGTAGAGCCAAGAAAATCATCAGCAACTTTGGTAAAACGAGTGCTCAGAGTCGCCTTGCGCTTCTTCTTGGTTTTGGATTCTGATGACTTTTTTTTTTTTTCTGTTGACAAAAATCAGCTCAGGCCACAGCAAAGCGCCCATTACATTGAGAACAAAACTCTGTCCGTAGGCGAGGGATGAAGGGGACCATTATTTTTGCTGCACACGGTGTTTGATGAGCCACATGACACTGGTCTAAACTGTGATGGAGATGAAGGCCTCCATCAATGGGATAAGGTTCTGCAAAAACACCCTTTCGGACAAATGGTGACAATTAAGGTTAGCTCTCCGAAGAGGCCCCGGATCTGGACAAAGAAACAATAGCAGGAGCCGCTCCTCAACCTGATGGTTATATGAGCCTTTCTCATCAGCCCCCCCCCCCCCCCAGAATTTTATGGAGCAGCCAACTTTCCAGGTGATGGGGGCGACAGACTCGGGGGCACCAAAGTCAAAGTTTATGGGAGCCATGGAGAAAAATGGTGGTGGGGGTTTTTTCTTTCTACCCCTGTCTCCCCTCTCCCTCCCCTGCTTGTTTAGCTTAGCTCATTCTGAAGCCTGCCATAGCCAAGGCCTCGATTATCAAATGTAATATTCACCTAAGATTACGCCGAGCAGCCTCACATCGGGGACCATACAGGGCGTCAGTGTTCCTTAATAAATTACCTCTTCGTGTAGCCATTAACCCCCTTCTGTGAAGGTTCAGTGTTGCCTTGGGCCCGTGCCAGTGCTAATAGCGAGGGCTTAGCATTTTTTTTTAATGGGCTGCAATTACTGCTGAGAGCAGGGAAACATAAAATATTAACACTTAAGCATCTTTTACACGTCTTTGAACGCGAGATTACGTCGAAAATATAACTGACTTTTCATTCTTAAACCTGATATTTGCTTAGAAGTCCACAGGACCCATGAAAACGTTTCAGTAAGTGGTTTCTGCTGATTTATTAAGTCCCATGAAAGCTTAATGGAAAGCCTCGGCCACCAAATATCGAATCTGTTAAGCATGCTTACAAAAGTCTCGTTTATCAATTCAACGACCTTCCCGTATTTTACAGAAGATACATGATTTCCAGCACAACGTGACGGGAGTCCCATTTTTCTCCCTCTGGGCCATCTGCTGGGGAAGAGAGAACTGAAGTTTCAAGCCGTCCAACCGTCGTGTCCAGGTGAAGTTGACTTGGCCTCTCGTTCAAAATCTCTTCACTGTTATCTTTGCCTTTTTTGGAGTTACCTGCTGTTGTGAAGATCTAACGAGATAAAATGAAATGGAAATGTTGGTATCTGTATATATGACTTATTTATTTTTTTAAAATTTATTTTTATTGATTTCTGAGAGGAAGGGAGAGGGACAGAGAGAAACATCAATGATGAGAGAGAATCATTGATCGGCTGCCTCCTGCATGCCTCCTACTGGGGATCAATCCCACAACCCCGGCATGTGCCCTGACGTGGAATCGAACTGTGACCTCCTGGTTCATAGGTTGATGCTAAACACTGAGTCACACTGGCCGGGTTGTGCATGACTTAATTATACCATATTCTCTATGTAGTGTATATGTAGACTATAGTCATAGATCCATTGCATATACTATACATACAATATACTTGTAGATTTGCATTACACATATTCTGTATTATATTAAGATGGTCTTCTTAATGAATCACTGAATTCTTTTTATCATTTAACATAAATCCATTTCCTCTTAATTGTCATTTAATGCAAAGTTTAAATGTATGTCGCGATAAGGCTCATATAACTATTTTTACTGAAAGTAAAAATGAAAACCATGTTGACCACCTCCCTTTATAAACACAAGATTCAAAACTGTTTTTTTTCTTGGTTGCAATTGTAGCACTCTTTTATAGTATCCCCAATGACCTGGAGTTAGCTTAGCCCTCCAACGCAGAGGTAGGCAAACTACAGACCATAGTTCAAGTTCACCGCTGCCTGTTTTTGTAAATAAAATTTTATTGGGACCCAGGCACACTCATTCATTTATTTACTGTCTACGGCTGCTTCCACGGCACAGTGGCTGAGTTGAGTAATTATGACAGAGACGCCATGACCCACAGAGCTGGAAATAGTTCTGCGGCCTTTATAGGAAACGTTTGCTAGCCTCGGCGTGTAGATGGACCTTCAGTGCCATGAGCTATGCTGTGACGAAACAAACATTCACATATCGTCTTGTTATCGGTCTTGATAAACACATCCAATCAGGGGACAGGCTCCATGTGCACTTGAATTTCCATCTCGAACATATTTACACGCAATTCCTCATTTCCAACAAAATTCTCTCTAGACCTGGAACCTGCCAAAATTTTCTCATATTCAGACTTCTTTTTTTTTATTGTTTTATTGCTCAAAGTATTACAAAGGCTATTACATATGTGTCCTTTTTTTCCCCCCCGCCCTTGACAATCCCCTGGCCTCCCCTACCCCCCAGTGTCTTATGTCCATTGGTTATGCTTATATGCATGCATACAAGTCCTTCGGTTGATCTCTTACCCCCCTCCCTCCTGCCCCCCAACCCTCCCCGGCCTTCCCGCTGCAGTTTGACAATCTGTTTGAGGCAGCTCTGCCTCTGTATCTATTATTGTTCATAAGTTTATAATGGTCTCTATTATCCATGAATGAGTGAGATCATGTGGTATTTTTCCTTCACTGACTGGCTTATTTCACTTAGCATAATGCTCTCCAGTTCCATCCATGCCATTGCAAATGGTTTTCTTTTGTCTTTTCTTTGGGTTACAGAATCTCAGAGTTTAGTTAATGGTTCAAAACATGGCATTTGGGGTCTCTGCTTCGTAATGGCTGACAGTACCTGCTATGTACCTGTCAGTTATTGCCACAGAGAGACATACATAAGATCGCACATATGAGAATTCTCTGAGCCTTATTTTCTTTCTTTATAAGGTAAAGATAATGAGAGTATCCATCTCATATGTTTAATTTGGGATTGAATAAGAAAGATGTTATAGTGTATTCATAGATTATAGCCAGAGCACACATGTATATCCCATAAATAATTAATGTGTGTGTTTTTAATTTAAAATTAAAAAAATGTTTTTATTGATTTCAGAGAGAGGGAGAGAGAGATAGAAACATCAACAAGGAGAGAGAATCATTGGTTGGCTGCTTCCTGCACACCCCACACTGGGTATTGAGCCCCTAACCCGGGCATGTGCCTTGACTGTAAATCCAACCCTGACCTCCTAGTTCATGGTCGATGCTCAACCACTGAGCCACATCGGTCAGGCTTGTGTGTGTGTGTGTGTGTGTGTGTGTGTGTGTGTGTGTTTATGATAAGCAAAGTAAATGTACAATAAAAATAATAATGCTGATAATATCATAGTTGCCTCAATTCTTCCCCTTCTATATTACATATAGCCCTTCGTCTTATTGCTGTATCAGTGAATCTGGCTGCTTCTTTGACTTGTAATAAAGCTCAACCGTTCATTCTGAACCATGATGAGATGATGTGAGGCAAAGCAGAGCTCCTAGTTTATTTATGTTTCTTAATTGGCCTCCCTGATTGAGTCTCTGTGTCTCCAAGCACAATGGACATGTTATGTATTTCTCTCACACACCAAACAATCTCAGTCCCCAAGAATCCTAGGATCTCAAACCTATGCAATGATGAAGGAAGAGGAAAATCCCAGAGGTGCCCCATGGTGATATCTGAACATAACAGATGATCAAGAATGCTCGAATTCATGTTGACATGTGGAAGTTGCAATGCACCCATCCCCGCACTGCTAACAACGCCACATGGCTTAATCACTGCCAGGCGATTCTTATTCATCCAGCCATTTGGGGTATTTTTATGTTTTTAAAAAAATATATATTCTATTGATTTTTTACAGAGAGGAAGAGAGACGGATAGAGAGTTAGAAACATCGGCGAGAGAGAAACATCAATCAGCTGCCTCCTGCACACCCACTTCTGGAGATGTGCCCGCAACCAAGGTACATGCCCTTGACCGGAATCGAACCTGGGACCCTTCAGTCTGCAGGCTGACACGCTATCCACTGAGCAAACCCGTTAGGGCCATTTGTGGTATTTTTAATATCCTGAGCATTTTAACCTCTTATTCATAGTTGCCATAGTATCTGAAGCCATCATAAAGAACTTAGTTCATGGAATCAGTTATGCTTTATTGAAGTTCTACTTTACAAATTCACAATAGTTCATACTTTTGGATTCTGTCCTATTCAATTTGACATCAAGAAATAAACTCGCTTCTTGTTATTTCTCTCAAAAGAGACAGGAAAGGATACCACACAGAAGGAGGAAGATAATACCTGTATTGTTTCATCATGCTATTACCACTGCTATCACAATAATAATCTGGCACAATTCAAAACCAAAGGCTCATTAGCGTTAGATTTATCAGAATGCATATCTCAATGGCCAAAGCTAATTTGAATCGCCTCATCCATTCAGAGAATGCTGGTTCTTTCTCTTGCCCCACTCAATGCTCAATGATTTTATTTGCCCAATTTCTGATTAAGAAAAAAAAGAATCCTTAATAGTGTTTTATTTTCTCCTCACAGTTTGGAAGAGGCTTTCTGCCCGGTTACCATAGCTACAAACAGGAGACAGCAAATGGAAGGAAGGTATGATTTATATGAGAAAGAATGAAAATAAAACTCACACCCCACTTAGAGGAAGAGTCTGGGACCCAGTCAAAATAGTCGGAGATGAAAGCAGAGGGACTTGGTGCTTTTTCAGCGCTGCCTGGAATCCTGACGGCTGGGATGTTCTGGAAGGAGGCTTAAGCAAATACGGACGCTAAGAGGAACGCTGGAGTTGCTCCATGCTGTGGCTGTTTTAAACTCTGGGCATGACCTAGTAATTACTTTCCTAGGGTGTGGGAGTGGAAGAACCAGGGGATTTCTGAGGCCCCTGAGTGGACTTCTGTGGTGTGTGCTGAGGACCCCATGTGAGGCCACAAAATGACTGGGCTCGCCATCCCTTCTGACCAGTGCACATTCCAGTCCACACTTCAGCCTCAGTGTGTCATCTTGGGTTTAGTCTGTGGAAGGGGGGATGTGATCTTGCTGCCCAGGCTTTGGAGTAAGTCAAATGGTGTTTGCCTTGTCTCTAAGGCCAACCCAAGGAGATTGAATGAACCCATAGCTCTCATGATGTATGTATCGTTTCACATCTGTCTCTCTAGGTAACTGCCAAGGGCAGGGGGTGGATTAGCCAAAACAGATGAAAAAAATGTGAGTCTCAGTTCCTGAGAAGAAATGAGAAAGCATCCGGGAAAGGTAAAACATAGCAAGCTTCATTCAGTGATGCTCTTCTTGTGCCGATCATGTCCTTGCCGGTGTTCTTTATCAGTAACAAAAGTCACACGAGCCCTAACCGGTTTGGCTCAATGGATAGAGCGTCAGCCTGCGGACTCAGGGGTCCCGGGTTCGATTCCAGTCAAGGGCATGTACTGTGGTTGCAGGCACATCTCCAGTAGGGGGTGTGCAGGAGGCAACTGATCTATGTTTCTCTCTCATCGATGTTTCTAACTCTCTATTCCTCTCCCTTCCTCTCTGTAAAAAAATCAATAAAATGTATATTAAAAAAAAAAAGTCACACGATCTGCGTGTCCCCTCTGCTGTAGGAAACTGTTTGAGCACTGACTTCCTGGGGCTTACACGACTGTGACTTTGCACAGTTCCCCGTGCCCGGATGATATTAAAATGCTCTAAAGTGAAGCATTAAAAAAAGAAAAAGCTCAAGGCCCTGGGAGGGCACCTTAATATTCCATTACAGCATTCTTTTATTGTCAACACTCAGTCTATTTCCCCCCCTAAGTCTGTATGTAAACATAAAGGCCATCTCATTTCTCTTTATCTCCTCACTGCAGATACAGGGTATTAAAATGACAATGTCATCCTGATCCTATCTGACTGAAGCCAGATTCACCTTCTAAAGCATTACCTCTGTGTGTGTGTGTGTGTGTGTGTGTGTGTGTGTGTGAGAGAGAGAGAGAGAGAGAGAGAGAGAGAGAGAGAGAGATGGATGAGCCCTGGTGTCTCCTGTCTGTGCTCTAGTTCCTTCTACAACCTGGCCAGCCCTAACTTTCAAGTCTCTTCTTACTCTACTCGAACTTGGTCACTGAGGTCCCGACAAAGTTGATTACTAGTCATTCTTTCACCGTACTGGGTAATTCTCCACGTGCTTGTGCCTCTCACCTTGGAATGACCTTGTCGTCTGTCTGTCTGTCTGTCAATCTGGTTTATGCTTCATGGTCTAGGTAGGTGGTCGGGAAACTCATTAGTCAACAGAGCCAAATATCAACAGTACAACGATTGAAATTTCTTTTGAGAGCCAAATTTTTTAAACTTAAACTCTATAGGTAGGTACATTGTTATTAACTTCATTAGGGTACTCCTAAGGCTTAGGAAGAGCCAAACTCAAGGGGCCAAAGAGCCGCATGTGGCTCGCGAGCTGCAGTTTGCCGACCACGGGTCTAGGTTAAAAGCTTCTCCCTGTTTAAGTCTGATAGTTTCTTTCTTCTAGTTCAGGATTCCATGTGTACTGCCAGGAGGCGATTTTTTCCTTGTCCTTTATTAAGTTATTTAAAAACCTATCTGCATTAATTCAAGGTGAATTTATTGGATCCCCTCCCCACTTCCCTCTCTGTGTTAGTCACTGTTTTGGGAACAAGGAGTATTGTAGTGAACAAAACATATGAAACTTCAGGGTATGTATTTTATTAAGTTGTGAACTTCTCAAGGATATCCACTTCACCTTTATATTTAACTTAGGACAATGCTCTGAACATGGAAGGCAATGGCTGTCATCATTCAATCAATCAGTGGTTTCCAATCCTGTAAGACTCAATGCTCTCTTTTAGCTAATATTTTTTTTAAATATATTTTTTAATGATTTCAGAGAAGAAGGGAGAGGGAGAGAGAGATAGAAACATCGATGATGAGAGAGAGTCATTGATCGGCTGCCTCCTACTCGCCCCACACTGGGGATCAAGCCAGCAACCCAGGCATGTACCCCAAATGGAAATTGAACCATGACCGCCTGGTTCATAGGTTGATGCTCAACCACTGAGCCAAGCCAACCAGGTCTAGCCAATATTGTATGATGCACCTTTTATGATGCTGAAAGAAAAGTTACAAATATTATCACCTATCGACACATCATTTCAAAAACATTAAAATATCTCCACATAAAAATAATAGCTTCAAAAAAGACAAAGAAAAGCAAAGCAATGGAAATAAAACAATATGTATTACATTAAGTAAACTCTTGGACATGACTGTTTAGAAGGTGCAGCGAAGGAGTCAGGTGAGGAAGCGAGGAATCTCAACAAGTAAAAAGATAAAGAAAACATTTCCTACGTGGAAATGAAACAGCAGAGGTCTGAGTAACACTAAAATAAGAGCTAGTGTTTGGAAAGGTTATAGTAACCTAGGTTCACTCATGTATTAAAAGGGAAAGAGAGACAGCACCTTAAGTGAAGTTGGGGTGACAATGCCAAGCGCAACTATGGCCCAACAAAGTGGGGGAATGAGGAAGTATAACGGTTCAACAATTGAGCTGTGTCTTATTGTAAGGGGAAGGTCAAAATAACTCCTATGGAATGACCCAGGGCAGAGTCATGACCGAGTAGCATAGAAAACACGTCTTCTAATTTAAAATCCCGCCACGTGTTGGGGAACACTTTCAGTTTCTGGTATTTATTAAGACTTTGAAGGCCAAATATTTTGGCAGGTGGTAGGGAGCAGAGGGTGGATTAAGAAAAAAAAAGAGAGTAATATGTACAGGAGACTGTAGAAAACTGTTTTATGACATGTTTCTGGGGGAAGTATAAGAGGAAAATTAAAATTAATAGGCAACTCACTTCTGCTTCCGGTTGTGACTGAGAAACTAGCATTGGGATAGTCTTCCTGCCATAAACAACACATATCTGTATAAAGTATAGGAAACAAATGTGTTTCGATGTTGGCCAAGAGCCAGCGCGAGATTGTGACTCCCGAGAGAGATGGAAAACCAGGATAGCGCATCCTGTGAGCCCTCTGGTTTTCAGTGTAAAGCCGTGTCCTGGACCACACAGCACAGGAAACAAGAGCCTACACAGAGATGAGAACCATTCGAGGCAGAGAGAGCTAGAATGTGCAAGGCCGAGAATCAGAGAGAAAGGAGAAATAGAAAGAATGCTCCAGAAATCTGCACGGAAGTCCCCTTGAATCTAGGATGGAACTCCATGAGACTGGAGAAAAAGCAATGCAGTGGAAAAAACAGGAACCCAGGAACTACAAGGAGAGCGACTCCTGGGCAGCACGACCCAAGGAGGGTTTGAATCTGGTCTAGTCCAAGTGGAAAGACCTCGTTAAACATCCACAGCATTCAGGAAAGATTCCAGAAAAGTCAAGTAGGGACAAAGTAGTCACTCAAAGCTTTACCTAATAGAGCTTAATGACAAGACTCCAGAGAATCAAGCTAATCATTAAGTAATTTGGCTGCTGCCGGACCAAGAATTTAATGCGCTCAGTTTAAAGGAAGACAGGAAAATTGAGAAAATCAACCTTATAATATTCACACTACTTAGAATCCAACCAAGATGTATTCAACATGAAAAAGCAGATTCTGGTTGCCCTGATGATAATGTAAAAGGTCTAACAAATGTGTAAGTTGGGGTCCTGGAAAAAAAGGAAGGGGAGACTAGAAAATATTTGGAGAAATAATACTCACAAAATTTCCCAACCTGATAAAAATGATAAGCACACAGGTCCAGGAAGCCAAATGAACTGCAAATAGGACAAACACAGAGAAAACCTCAAAGAGGCATCCTATATAATAAAAGACTAATATGCAAATTGTCCCCTCGACTGGGAGTTTGATTGGGAGTTCAACAGGGGGAAGGGCCAGCTGGCCAACCTCCCACATCCCCTCCCCCTGGGCCACCATGCCTGCCAGACCCTACCTGTGCATGAATTCGTGCACCAGGCCTCTAGTGTTACAATAACATTCTGGAAACTGAGAGAAAGGTGAAACTTAAAAGCAGAAATCAGTCAGAAAAAAAAAGACACATTATGGATCAGGAAACAGGAGTAACAGTTGACTCCATCAGAAACAGTGCAAGCCAGAAGACAAGGAATGACATTTTCAAAATGCTGAAAGGGAAAAAAGAAACCAACTCATTGTGTCAATGAAGAATTCTAAATCAGCAAAAACATCCTTCAAAAGTGAAAATGAAACACGGATATTTCCACCCAAACAAAAGCTGAATTTATTCACCAGATCTTAGAAGAAATGTTAAAGCATGTTCTGGAGGAGAAAGATACCACCTAGAAACTCAGATCCACATGGTGGAAGTCAGAGCACCGGAAATAGGAAATTTAAGCAAAATTAAAGACTTTCTCATTCTCTAATTTTGCCATGTTCTAAAATGAGTAACAATATAGCATGGAATTTATCATATATGTAGAAGCAAAAAAAATAAGTGACAATATTACAAAGGAATGGAGGAGAAATTTTGAAAAACACTTGTAAAATAGGTATAACATAATTGGAAGGTAGACCATGATAGGAGTTTAAGGTGCACATTTCACATGAAACGCACACTATCTATGATCCAAGAAAACAACTGGCTCAATAAAAGACTGCAATTATCAGGAAAAATAGATAGGCAGCCCAAACAAAAGAAATGTGCATCATAAAAGCAAATTGTGCACAAAATGGTCAAGCAGGATCCTCCCACATTGAATTAAATGCATATATGGCAAAGAAGCAAGTGAAAACAAAAGAGAGACTCTTGAAATGAAAATACGATTTGCCCAACATGGCTTCCTTATCTCAACACTAGCCTAATTGTGGATAAATGTGTGTTATGGCTCTGCCTGACCATTGCAGCGGCAGGGGAGCCAGAGGGTGAAGGACATTGCATTTGACCATCTTTGCCATGGACCCAGAACTTCAACCTTGAAGTGAAAACTCAACACATCATTTATTAATTGTGATTGTGCCGAGACATTATATGAATAGATTCTATTTAGTAATCATTCTCTACCGAGGATGTGTTTTATTTTCCCCCCTATATTATTTATGCTGATTGCACCCCTGCAAGGAACCCTAATTTACAGCCAGGCTGGGAGCCTCGGAGCTAGAGTGATGGGACAGAAGCTCTATCCTGGGTCAAGGGCAGGGTGTGCCTGATGTCTCCTTGTCCATGATGAGCACGGTGGCTGCCGAAAATTGGAAAGGGGATGGGGTCCGTCTCGGGACAAGAGAGGCATCACAGGTCAAGGACACTTGACTGAAAATATCTAGGTGATAAAATGTATTTTTAGAGATTGTTTTCTGAGTAGGTCTTGCCACTGAAAATAGTAGTAGCAAGCCACAGAAGAGTTTTGGTTGGCTCAAGTCCCCACCCAAGCCTAGCTCTGACACGGCAGACATTCTTGGTAACTTGGCAACCAAATATCTGGTGTTATGGAAAGACCATGTTCTTGAGTACATGTTCATTCCTCTCCCCGGTGTCAGGGGCCATCGACACGCAGAGCTCTGGGAGTCTATACCAGGCTCCCTGCCTACCAGGCTGAGCTCCTCTGGCCAATCTCTCTCTCCCATCCCGGCCCCACTCCCACCTGTGGGCCCTCTTTCTCCTAAGGACTTGCTTGCTCACTGCCTCGGCTCCAGACCTCTGATCACCCCAGTTCTCATCCGGAAAATGTACTCATGGGGGAAATGGATTATTGTTGGAAGTCGCCTTTAGGGAGGGTGAGGGGGTATTCTGTCTTCAGTGGTTTCCTTGCCTCTGGAATCAGGGAGTCAGAACTTCTGGACTGTTATTTGTTGCTCATGAGGGAGCAGCATCATGAAAAACTTGAGTGTGGAGGTTTTAGCTCAGGGATGGGGAATGTCTGGCCCACAGGTCATATAGGAAGGCCTGAGAGATCATTTCGTCTGGCCCTGCCTTCATTAAATGTTTGACCAAATGTTGCAGGTTAATTTTTAAGTTGATAATTTCATATGGCCCACAAGTGATGTTATAAATACCCAAATGGCCCTTGGCAGAAAGAAAAAGGTTCCCCACTCCGGTTCTAGACTCCGACGAACTTGAATTTGAATCTTAGCTCCACTACTCCCTGTGTGAACCAACCTTCTGTAGTTCCACGTTCTCTAGCCCCTGACGCCAACACCTCAGACAAGTTGGAACCACACGGGACTGTAGGCTACCGATTGCGCAAGCAGAACGATTGAAAAACATGACAGGATGAATAAAAACATTACAGAAGAACTGTCCTGTGATTTCATGGAATTGTCAGGAACTCATTTAATGGCTCAAAGTCAGACCATTCTTGTTTTTGGAAACTAGAGAACGGGGGGGGGGGGGGGGGAAGACAGTAACAGCAGCTATGGACCAGAGCTTTTAAAGGTGAATTAACATACTTTGGGTTGTGATTCTTCAGGGGACTTAAATTTAATAATGCTTTTTTAGGGGGGCGGGGGGGAGAGGGGGGGCTGGTCATGGTGTGGAGGGTAATATTTCTCATCAGTGTCTCTATGTATTTGTCTGAGGTGTACACACAATTAGAAAGGCCTGATCCACGCATTGCATTCATTTTTTTAAAAAAATTTTTCATTGATTTCAGAGAGGAAGGGAGAAGGAGAGAGAGAGAGAAACCTCCATGATGAGAGAGAATCATGGATCGGCTGCCTCCTGCACGCCCCCTACTGGGGATCAAGCCCACAACCTGGGCATGTGTCCTGACCCGAATCGAACTGTAACCTCCTGGTTCATAGGTCAATGCTCAGCCACTGAGCCAGGCCGGTGGGCCTGCATTTGTTTCTTTTAGGACAGTAAATGCATTACAAGGAATCTCCTAATTAAAATAAGTCCGATTATTGTGCAGATTGTCTGGCAATGAGCATCACCGGACGCTCATCTTCTGTCTGGGGGACACCTGGCAGGTCCCCGCTGTGTAGCAGAGCGTTTGAATGGAGAGTTGGGCCTGGGCTCTCACCTCCCCACCGCCCACCCCCACCTACTTCTGTGTGTGCTTTTATGAGACAGAGATTTTCTTTCAGGAAAACACGGTGAACTGAGACGTCCTTTGTACCTCCCACAACCTGGGGAGGGGGGTTCCAAATCCCCTCTGTCTGGGAGGCAAGGTGGCTGGAAGCTAACAAAGGAGGCCGTTTTCAGGTTGATGAGCTGAGAGAGGGGGACTGTTTGAAGCTCTGGAAAAACCCCAGGGTGGCTTCCCTCCCTTTCCATACACACGTGTGACTGGACTGTAAGGGCCGATTTCATCCCTGTGCTCCTGGCGGGCACGGCCCTTGAAGGCTGCTACTGTTAGCAGCGAAGTGCCAGCCAGCTCCATGGCCGCTATATGGGGTGGGTTTGTGCACCGTGCTAACAAACCCTTTCGAATCACCTAATTAAACGTATCATAATGTCAGCTCTCGGCACAAACACTCTCTCTTAGAAAAATTATAATACTTAGTCTGGGATGGGACAAGACATTTTTGTGTGTGTTTTTGTCTTTTTTGCATTGAATATCAACATGTTACAAAGCTTTAACATTGTCATGAAAAATCCCATCAGTGATTCTCAACCTTCCTAATGCCGCGACCCTTTAATACAGTTCCTCATGTTGTGGTGACCTCAACCATAAAATTATTTTCGTTGCTACTTCATAACTGTAATTTGCTACTTGTTATGAATCGTCATGTAAATATCTGATATGCAGGGTGTATTTTCCTTGTTACAAATTGAACATAATTAAAGCATAGTGATGAATCACAAAAACAATATGTAATTATAGATGTGTTTTCCGATGGTCTTAGGCGACCCCTGTGAAAGGGTCGTCCGACCCCCAAAGGGGTCGCGACCCACAGGTTGAGAACCGCTGCTCTACCCTGAAGAGGCAGATTCGGGCCATTCAAAGAGCTTTTGCAAGTGCAAATTAGGGGGGCCCCAGAGAATTTGCTCTATTTCTTTAAATAAATCCCCTCCTGGTCCTTCTGAAGATGCTTGCGGTTCTCTAAGAAGCAGTAAATTCTGCCTCCCCATCCGCATTCTCCGGCCAGTGCCTGGCGGAGGGCGAGGCCGCCGTGGCAAGGGCACCGATTAGGTAATTACCCCCCCTCCCCCCAGACTGCAGATGTGTGAACTAGTTTAAAACTTTTATTGGGGCTTTTATTAGACTCCGATGCAGTCCCAGCCTCTTTACAGTTGCCAGCTTAGCCGGTTGCTCACAAGTTACAACAAATTAGGAATAACCTAATGCCGAAGCTATTCTTACACTTCAGGGGCAAGATTCCCAAGCAAATCGTCTTCCTTGCGAGTCCAGCCTGTCCCTCAGGGATGGCCCTTGAGCCAGGGTTTCATTATGGCTTTGTCATAACCGTGCGGTTCAGTTCTCCCAAGCGCATAAAACCCAGCGTCCTTGATCATTCTCCGCCTGGCCCCAGGATGCCCGCTCTGGCGTCTTCGATGGCTTTCCCAAGGTCATTTAGTCGCTTCTTTGTGTTGCATCTATTCCTCCAGTGACCTTCCGGCTTCTGTGAGAGCCAGATGGACATCTCCAAAGGCTGCCGGTGGGTTTTGACCCCTCAGACTAGGTACCATGCCCAGAAGATGCTCAGGAGAAGAGCGGAGGAAGAAGGGGGATACCCCTCTTACCTAGGGAGACGCAGCAGCCTGGACTTGGCTGCACACTTTTTATTAGGTGCCAGCTTCCCAGGCTGTCTGCTCCTTCACCCGAGAAAGGCATCAATCGGCCCCTGTTTAGGCTGATTACAGAGGAGCGGATCAGCACAGAACAAGAAGGCTCCATTTTTCCGTGGTGATGGTGTGCATTGAAATATGCCCATTCCACCGTCCTCAAACTTTTGCCTTGAAGTTTCAATCCAGGCACCAAAATGTCATCATTGTGCCCTAGTGGCTGCACCGAAGCCTAGGTCTTTTGAATCAATGACATGAGAGGACAGTATAAGGTTTTGGTTTATTTTTATTTACTTATTTATTTATTGTTATATTTTGATTGATTTCAGAGAGGAAGAGAGAGCGGGAGAGAGAGCTAGAAACATCAATGATGAGAATCATTGTTCGACTGCCTCCTGCACGCCCTCTACTGAGGATTAAGCCCGCAACCCGGGCATGTGCCCTTGACCTGAATTGAACCCTGGACCCTTCAGTCCGCAGGCTGACGCTCTCTCCACTGAGCCAGACCAGCTAGGACTAGTCTTACTATATATAGAAAAGCCTAAGCAGCCTGCCGACTGGCCCGTTGCTATGACAGCAATGACCACCAGGGGGCAGACACTCAATGCAGGAGCAACAGCAACTTTGCAGAGTGCCCTCTTGCACTCCAGGACCCCTTGGGGGATGTTGGACTGCTGGTTTCGACCGGATCCCTGCAGGCCAGGCCGAGGGACCCCACCTGCTGGCGGGACCCCGCTCACTCCACAGACACCCTTCTCGCCGCCCCAGGTGTGGCAGGCCGGGGAGGGGCTGCAGGAGGTTGGCTCCAGGCTGGATCTGGCCCCTCTCACCCAGTCCCGCCTGCCGGCCACCTTCTGATTAATCTCCTTTCAATGTGCACGAATCCGTGCGTGCACCAGGCCTCTAGTTTATTTTATAACTGGAAGTTTGTACCTTCCTCCCTCTGAAATCAATTAAATGAAAATTAAATAAAAGATTTTAAAAATATATAAGTGAATAGCCATGGAAAGTAAAGTTCTTATGCCTGCTGTGTTGGCAAGGCAGGGACCAGAGCTTTCCTGCCTCCAATGAACCTCCCTGAAGTCAGCAAGTCACCAAAGGCTACTTCACGGAGTGATTTAGGGAAGAAAACAGCAAACTACTTACATTTTGGAGGCAAAGAACAAGAGCAGCTTTACTTGTTTAGCTCTGGTTTTCATTTTCTCAGACTGTTGGCTCATAGAATTCCTGGTTTGAATGTGGATTTTTAAAAATCCACTTATTTTATTCTCTATTCTTGTGATTGTTTGGTTTTGTTGAACTTTAGGAAGTTGGTGCAAATAACCATTTATTTTGCTTCCTCAGAGAAAACTGACCTTGGCCGATGTTGTACACCTCTGTGCAGACTGAAGTTGGGCGTGATGCTGACTGTGGCTCCATGGCAACCAATGGGAGAAGCCAAGAGGAGATTACCACATGGGGTATGTCATCCACACTCAGCCTTTGCCATAGCGCCTCTTACTCAATATGATGATTTGCTGGCCTGGTACAACCACTGACTGCTTGCTTTCATTGTCCAGAGAGTAACCCCAAGCTATAGTGCAACACACACACACACACACACATATACATTCACATGCACACACACACACACACACATATATATATATACACAACGCACATATATACACCAACACACACATACACATATAATATATATTCACATCACACATGCATACATGCACAACACAAATATATACACACATGCACGCATATACAGAATGTACAAACACATATAACACATACATGTATGCACATACATACACTCATATATAATATTTATATGTATATAACTGTATGTGAATGTTATATATAAAATTCTGTATTTTGATGTAACCTATATCATTTCTTTTTTTTATATATTTTATTGATTTTTTACAGAGAGGAAAGGAGAGGGATAGAGAGTTAGAAACATCGATGAGAGAGAAACATTGACCAGCTGCCTCCTGCACACCTCCTACTGGGGATGTGCCCGCAACCAAGGTACATGCCCTTGACCGGAATCGAACCTGGGACCTTTCAGTCCGCAGGCCGACGCTCTATCCACTGAGCCAAACCGGTTTGGCCTATATCATTTCATACATTAAATAATACATACATTATTTATATAAAATGTAATATAAATTCTGTATATTGTGTATAATATACACACACAACAACACACATAACCTTTTTGTATAGGCATTAAATACCTACACATAGCTCTACTGAACAGTACTTTTTTCTGTAGATGGGACCTGGGGCTCGAGGTACAGGAAGGCCAACATTTTTTGGTTCAATGTTTTTAAAAGCTTTGTGTTTTTTGGGGACTAACTAATTAACTAAAATAAGTGCTGGCCAGCCCTGTCTCTCCAGTGCCCTCTGAGACTGAAGCATCTGGTATATTTGGTCTAAGCCAATGAGAATGTTTGCGGTTGATGTTTACTTGTCTTTTTGGTCCTCTTTCTCTAACAAGATTTTTCTGGCTCAGTTGACACACTCTCCCATCAGCTGTCAAAATCTTCCTGCTTCATGTTATTCTCTTAAAACTCGGTGGTAACTGCCCAGGGAAGCCCTAGAGATGATTATCGTGGTAGAGGTAACATGTCAATGTCATGTTTGCATGGGTTACCATCAGCCAATGAGCCAGCTACCTAGAGGAGCTCCAAGAACATGGCACTCAGAGGGACCAGGGTGACAGAGGCGGACATGAGAGGATCCCACAGGTCCTTGTGGAGGCCCCTGAGTGTGGTGTGACATTGGTCTAGGAGAAGGGGGTCTTGCGAGTTGACTCCAGGCTAATGAGGTTGCTAAAGTTAGACTATATCTACTCTTGGATTAGGTGTGTATGGGTAGGTGTATATAAATTTTAAAAACATAAGACTTAGAGTTTTGTTTAAACATAGAAAAAAAAGGGGGTACAGAATATTAGCTCATTTGCAGTGGGGAAAAAAAAATACACACAAGTTGTCACTGGCTATTCCATCTAGATTTTCCTAGTTTCAAATATAATGAAAGGAAAACAGACGAACTAATTCCACGTTTATTTGAATAGGTGAGCCCAGGGTTCCGATGTCAGCTCTCAAGTTATCATTCGGCCTAGGAACCCAACTTAATTTTTTGCAGTTAATTCTCTTGCTTTGTTGTGGGGAAATGATGACTATCCATTTTATTTATGTGGTCATGCTTGGTTTCCTTCTGCTGGTGATTCAAGAATCACTTTCTTTCTACCATTGCTTTTGTCTCTTTTTTTTTGGAGGTTTTTCATGAAGATAAGCAAAATGTCAAATAATGACATGACTTAAAAATAATTAGCAATTACAAGAGTTTAAAACATAGTTTTTCAATCTTATTGACACCCTACTTTGAACACTAACTCGATATTTTGGAAAAAATCTAATTCCTTCGAGAGAAATAAACTAATAAAGTAGACTAACGTGCATAATATAAAGTAAGAAAGAAAAAATCATTGAGTCTCTAAAATAATATTAGTTTTTTATATCAATTTTTCTTTTAACATCGCCCTCTTTTTTGACTGTTTTATTGAAAATTCTACAGACAGTAGCTTATTTTTCCAACAACCTAAGCACCTGAGACTTTTGGCTGATGGATAGAAGACTAATAAAATTGCCTATAAAATGTAACTTTATATCATAACTTACACAATGTTTGTGGAATATAGTCCAACATTTACTTTTTTTCCAAAAGCAAACATCTCAGTGTTTGTATGTGTGGACTCATTGTATTCCACTGGAAAACAAAAATTTATAACCTGATTTCAAACGAGGAAAATGAACACGTGCTTTTATGTTACGTTTCGTACATCCCAATCAATAAATCTAGAGAGGGAAGACCGATTTCACTTAGCATGATTTTTTTTTCTGAGCCTAAAATGAAGGAAAGGGAGTAATATTTTATTGGAGCATATTTTATTAGCTTCATTTTCGAAGGCTATGGTAAAACTGCATCTCTGACTCTCTTTACTGCCTGAGATAATATGGAATAATAATAATAATGATCTCTCTTCTCAGTTATTATAGAGGAATTGGCTCACCTGGCTATGAAGGCTGAGCAGTCCCATGGTGGTTGCCAACATGCAAATTGGAGACCCAGAAGAGTGTCATTAAGTCTCCCAGGCAGCCTGAGAACCAGGGAAGTTGATAATGTGAAGTCCTGGTCCAAGTTCAGAGGCCCAAGAACCAGGAGTGCCTGGGTCTGAGGGCCGGAGGAGATGGACGCTGCCACTGAAGCAGAAACAGCAACATTGCCCTCCCCCCCACTTTTTAAAATATACTTTTATTGATTTCAGAGAGGAAGGGAGAGGGAGAGAGTGATCGGAATATCAATGATGAGAGAGAATCATGGATTGGCTGCCTCCTGCACGCCCCCTACTGGGGATTGAGCCTGCAACCTGGGCATGGGCCCCAACAGGGAATGGAGCTGCGACCTCCTGGTTCATGGGTCGACTTGGATGGTGCCAACCCACACTGGTGAAGGTGAGACCACTGATTCAAATGCTACCATCTTCCAGAAACACTCACAGACACGCTCTAGGTTTCGGCAGTCATCTGAGCATCCTGTAGCCTACTGTAGCGGACACTTACAACGAACCATCGCATCTTGTAACTGGCCCACTGCACGCTCCCCCCACTGGGCCTTTGCCTGGAGTGGGTTTTTTCAGACATCCACTGTGTTTACTCCTTTACCTCCTTCAATTCTTTGCTCATGGCCACCTTCTCAGATAACCATGCTCATCTCATTTACAATGACACCTTTGCCAGCCAGCACCTTCCAACTCTTTTATTCTAAGTCGTGTTTCTCTATAACACATCACTTTTGAAATGCTATAAATCCAAATATTTATTATGACCACTGTCTGACTCCTCCCAGCAGATTATAAAATTCACGATAGGAAAGACCGTCTTTGTTTTTTCTAATTTTCCCAGCTGTATTCCCACTGCCTATAACTGCGTACATGGTAGCTCAAGAAATATTGTAAAAATGATAAAGTAAATGACTAGATGTAGGTCACTTCCCCCAGACATTTGTTGTACTTATTAGTTAATTTGCTAGTTTTTTAAAAAAGGAATTTTAGCATTTCATGATGGTAATAGACCTACTTTCACCATCACTTAAACTGATGACAGTGAACATTGTGATAATTTAGAGAAAAATCCCAAAGAGAGGGAGCCAGTAATAAAAAGAGGCAAATTTGCTGAAGATCCTAGAATTCTTTTCAACCATTAAAAAAAAAAATCAATAAACGTAGCCTAACCCTGCCAAGTATGACAGAGCCACAGTTGATAGCCTTTGACTCATTCAGCACAGGGAAATTAATGTTGATGCTTAAACAAAAAGACTTGCTAGAAATGTGAGTTGTTACTTATCTAGCAATATCACTCAGTGGGGTGTCTCAACGCCTTCAGATTTCCCAGCCCACAACTGACAACTGTGTGGTCACTGGCCTCCTTCCATTGCTATGGAAGCCAGGTAGAAGGCATGGCTGCTGTTTGCAATGGATTTGTAATTGATCAGAGACCCGAAGAAAATGAGAAGTGAGCCAAAAAGGAAGGAGGGGCAGGGAGGTGATGCTTCCCTTCCTCCTTCACTTCTGCACCTTTCCACCTTTCTACCTCTACCCAGTTCCACATATTCTATGGCTTGCCCTCCACGTTTGGACCTAAAGAGTTAATATTGTTTGTGCAGTTTTATTAAGCGTGTAGTCGTTTTTTGTCCTTGCTGAAAATGGATATTTACTGAGAAAGAAAAAGCTGAAATAGGTATTCAGAAGAGAAAGCATCACTAATGGTAAGTGATATCAGGCAGTCAAAGCGATGGCAAAAGGAGGGGGAGCAGAGACTCGACTTTTACAAACGTCACATCCCACCTGGTAGCCTTGAACCATTGTTTAGTTCTTCCCATATTAGTTTTCAAAGAAGTGTCTGGAATATGTTCAGGAGGGGAAAAAGTTATTGCAATGCCATCGCTATCATGTGCCAAAATGTTGCACGTGTGGCAAACCCCCTAGTGCAGTGCCCTCCAACATTTTCTCCACCAGAATCAAGTTGTGCCCCATTAAGTGGTGTTCAGGGTGCTGGGCAAACAGTGTTTACTTTCGGCCAAATATCAGTACCCAAAGGTATTATAAAAGACACATAAGAAAGGAATTCCCAGAGTGTTGGGCATTAAAAATGCCATCTGATCTGTTTAATTCTGAGGACAGTCCTCTGGACTAAGATTCCAACTCTGTCTTTTTAGATTTCTTTTTAAATATCACCTCCCCTCCTTTTTCCCCCCAGCATCCGTCTGCCCATCTTTAACTCTACATCTCCCATGTGAGAAGGCACTCATGGTAACATAATGGATCAAATGAGACCAGCTCTAAGTTTTAAATGCATTTGTTGGTTTCCCTAATAACAAGAGAAACAGGAGCTTTTATTTTTATTTTTATTTTTTTAAAATATATTTTATTGAGTTTTTACAGAGAGGAAGGGAGAGGGACAGAGAGTTAGAAACATCAATGAGAGAGAAACATCGATCAGCTGCCTCCTGCACACCCCCTGCTGGGGATGTGCCCGCAACCAAGGTACATGCCCTTGACCGGAATCGAACCCGGGACCCTTGAGTCCGCAGGCTGATGCCCTATCCGCTGAGCCAAACCGGCCAGGGCGACAGGAGCTTTTACACACTACTCTAGAAGTCAGCATAAGTCATCGCACTACGATTACTTTTTTCTTTTTTAATTCTCACCAGAAGATATACCTATTAATTTTAGAGAGAGGAAGAGAGAGAGAGAGAGAGAGAGAGAGAGAGAGAGAGAGAGAGAGAGAGAGAGAAACACTGATTGGCTGCCTCCTGCACACTCCCTACCAGGGATGGAGCCTGCAACCCTGGAATGTGCCCTAATGGGGAATCAAACTGGCAACCCTTTGGTGCATAGGACGATGCCCAATCAACTGAGCCACCCGGCCAGGACCCACTACAATTACTTTTAAGTTTAGAGTATACATGGTGAGATTATAAGAAACCAAAAAGAGATTGGAAAGTAACCTTGAAAATGCAATCTGTGTGTGTGTGTGTGTGTGTGTGTGTGTATGTATGTATTTGACCGCATTAAGGCAATTTTATATACATTATCTCACTTTACCTTTTCTACATTGATAAACTGTTTTGCTATTAATGCCCTTCTATAGTATAGGAGTGCATGTAGAGAAACCAAATAATTAACCCAGAGTCACATAGCCAGTGCATGGCAGCGATGGAATTCAAACTCAAGTGCATCTGACTTCAAGGTCAATGTCCATTCAGAAGAGGGCACTCCCACCCGGTATGGCTGTCAGGGAAGCAAGGGCATGCTTGTCTTCCTGGCTCTTGGGAGACAAAAGAATTCCTGTGGTTTGATTTTAGAACTCCAGTGTTCACCCCTTTCGCTGACATGGTGACCCCCACCCTGCCAGATGCTACCAGCTCAAATGCCCCTTCTCCCTTCTTCCTGTCTTTGCATTTCGGTCATATTGATTTTTATTCTGCTTTGTGTGAAAGTGACTCACTTAGGTGTCTTTTCTTCAAGACATGGTATGTGCATCAAGAATTGGTGTGCATACTAGGTCTGTGCGCATGATAGGTGCTCAATAAACGTTAGAAGTGAAATGGTGGCTGAGCATATGCATGGTGAGCCAGGGTCGTGGAATCTCTTAAGTCCTGGGAGATCAGTGTTAACATAAAAAGATAGAAGAAACCATTTTCTTGACGTTGTGGCTTAGTCTGCTCCGGCCAAACATAGAAAGCTGTTGTGTGAATATTTTTGAACCTCAAAAACAATTTTGGTTGAAGCCGGGGTGGGGGAGGAGGGGACGGTGGCTCTTATTTCTCCCACACCAGTCCACCCATCTGATATTAGAACATGTAATCCCAGCAGTGCTGACTGTCTGCAATTCTGTGAACAGAGTGTCCTCCGGGCACTGTTTGCTACACGGATTGCCTCTGTAAGAAGCTTACTTGCAGCTTATAATTAAATTAAAGGATCAGCTGCTGCTGACAAAAAAAAATACAGCCTCGATGCCATGTTTACGAGTTTCTCAGGCAACAGGTAGTCATGTCAGAACTAACTATTGTTGTGAGTCTGTTTCCAATGAAGCATTTGCACAAATCGTTGGCTTAGCACGAGTCATTCAGTCATGCCCCTCGATGTCAGCCCACTACTTCCTCTGGGATCTGGCAAAAACAACTCTACCAGGAAAAACATTTCCTAAGAAAAGTCATCGGCTTCGGCTCAAGAAACCATAGACCGGACTCTATGACCAACTCATGGGGCTTGTAATGGCCTGGGAAGACCACAACAAACACTGAAGCCCATGAAAGCGGAGACTGTCTCCACTTCTTGGTTTCATAGATGCAATATATATATATTTTTATGTTTTTTATTGGTCTCAGAGAGAGGAAGGGAGAAGGAGAGAGAGAGAAACATCAATGATGAGAATCATTGATGAGCTGCCTCCTGCATGCCCCCTACTAAGGATCAAGCCTGCAACCTGGGCATGTGCCCTGACTGGGAATCAAACCGTGCCCTCCTGGTTCATGGGTTGAACCTGAACCACTGGGCCACACCGGCCGGGCTTGATGCAATATTTTAATACACAGTAGGTAGAGGACCAGCTGTCTTGGCTTGCTTAGGACTGTCCTAGGTTTAGCATGAAAGTTTCCTGTCATGGAAAACCCTTGGTCCTGTTCTAGCTTGGGCTCGGTCACCCCAGCATAACGTGCCCTCGCAATGCTGTGAATCAAGAGATTGGCATCTGACATCAATTTATGAGCTAGAACCCCGTCGACCATGGTGCCCAGAAAACAAATCAGTGGTTCAGTCCCAGGGACTGTGTGCTAGAAAGTAGTCCTGGAATCCCCAAAGGGTCCATCAATATCTTTTACCCCAGAGATTCCACCCTGGTGTGCCCAGTGGTGGGCGGTGTTGGCACACTGGTATGCTACCACTGGGTTCCAGATGTGCTGAGCCATTGTGCTGAGCTCTTGGGGTGGCTGGGCAGGGCCTACTAGGCCTCCAGCCCTCAGTCCTTTTCCTGTGGCCATGAGTGATCTTATCTCTTCACCCAGTGAGCTCTGTAAAATCATATCATTGTCTACATGTGTCACACTGAGAAAAAAGTCGGGAAGAACTGTTCAGATCCCACCCATTCATGTTACGGGTGAAGCCTAACTGAGATCATTTCTATTAAATACAGGTTTGTATCAAGGGAATGCAGAGCTCTGTTCAATGTTTCTCTGTCCATCCATCTTCCAGGTGACATTGATCATCGCCTGGGAAAGCTGATGGCTGTGTAGTAACGGGTAAGTCACAGAACTCGGATAACCAAACTGCAAGGTCAGCAAAAAAAGAGACATTTCTCTGTGTACTATTAATAGAAATGCCCACGTTGCTTCACTTAATGTGTGTATTCAGCAAACTTACACCATTTAAGTCTAATTACCTCTAAGCTCCAGTTACCTACCTGATGCTCCAATGCCACACTTGAATTTGTGTGTACACAAACTTATCATTTCAAAAATCCAGGTGCAGGAAACGTGAAGACAGCCAAGTAAGAATGATGTCCTTAAAAATCCAAGTTTCCAAGACGACAGGCATTTACTAGTAACCCTTTCCGTAACTATTCTGTCAAGTTTAGTTCAAGTTCAAAATGGAGAAAGGATTCCAAGAGAGAGGCAATGTGCACCTAAAAGTCTCTGGTCTTGAGGGTGCAAGAGTTTCAAACCCTTGGTTCCTTCGCCGTTTCTCGCAGCCCGTGAGTAGAGAAAGGACAGAATGGGTGCATGAAGTTGGGCTCTTACAGATCAGAGCTTTACATTGTGCCAAACTCGGATCCCGCCCAACTTCTGGCTCTTCGATTGCTTAATACATTAGTGGACTCTTTCCAGTTCCCACATCACACAGTCCCTGTCCCATCTGGTGCTAATTGGCACCCTTGTTGGTAGTTTCCAAAAGCAGAAGAGGAAAAATAAAAAGGGCCATCTTTCTATCCTTAGAAGCTGGGTACAGGCAGTCCTCAATTTAAAAGGAGCTGTGCGCTGAAATATTGTATGTAAACCAGTTGTTAAGGACCCAGAACAATTTTTTAAAAATTTTCAATTACAGTTTACATTCAGTGTTATTCTGTATTCGTTTTAGATGTGGTTACACAATTTACTAAGTGGTCCCCTCGGTATTTCTAGTACCCATGTGGCCCCATGAATTATGGACTATATTCTTATGCTATATTTTCATCTCGGTGACTATTCTGTAGCTACTAATTTGTAATTCTTAATCCCTTCACCCAGTCCCCCACACCCCCTCCCATCTGTCAACTGTCATTCTGTCCTCTGTATCTATGCATCTGTTTCTATTTTGTTTGTTTATTTTGTTCTGTAGATCCCACATATAAGTGAGATTATATGGTATTTGTCTTTCTCTGTCTGACCTATTTCACTGAGCATAATACCCTCTAGGTCCACCCATGCTGTTGCAAAAGGTAAGATTTCATTCTTTTTTATGGCTGAGTAGTATTCCATTGTGCAGAACAAATTTTTCCAGTGAAATAAAGTCATGCCTGATGCTTACTTCCCCAGATCAGCCCAGTTCATAAAAGTCTATTTGAACCATAATGTACCCAAGAAACAGTTCCCATCTTAACAGCATAGAGTCATCGTGGGCAAAACCCTCTTGGGGATCAAACCCATAACCCGGGCATGTGCCCTGACCTGGAATCGAACCAGTGACCTCTTGGTTCATGGGGTCGATGCTCAACCACTGAGCCACACCAGCCTGGGTTTCCTTCCTTCCTTCCTTCCTTCCTTCCTTCCTTCCTTCCTTCCTTCCTCCCTCCCTCCCTCCCTCCCTCCCTCCCTCCCTCCCTCCCTCCCTCCCTCCCTCCCTCCCTCTCTCTCTCTCTCTCTCTCTCTCTCTCTCTCTCTCTCTCTCTCTCTCTTTCTTTCTTTCTTTCTTTCTTTCTTTCTTTCTTTCTTTCTTTCTTTCTTTCTTTCTTTCTTTCTTTCTTTCTTTCTTTCATATATTACACTCAAGCCCCTAGAAAGAACTCATTAAACTGGAACTCATGAGGAAAAACAGCAAATCGAGAGTGTATCTCAGCCACTCATGGCTCACTACTGGGGCAGCCCTGCAGGCATGGATACTGCCTCATGCTCATAAATTCTCTGCTAACCCCCGCGCCCCCCACTCCCCCCCGGTGGAAAGCTTGTAATCATGTGGTTCTGTTTAATGAAAGTATAAACAGAGGCCATTCCATTCTAATTTAGACGAGGAGGATCAGGGGTTCTCAGGGCAGTGACTCAGGCTCTGAGCCGTTAACTCAAGAGAGAGCCTGTGTTGACATGTACAAATTGGGTGTCTGTTTTGACTTGACTGGTCAAGGAAAACAGGCAGGTTAGGTTTAAAAAAAGAAAAAGAAACAAGAAAACAATAGCCAGGACAGTCACGAAACAAAGCGATTGTTTGACAGGCAATCATTATTTCTGTTTCGGTCTGTCACTTGTGTCAAGGAGATCACACCAGTGGAAGCTCGTGAACTTCCTGTTTAATGTATTCTTGGTGGAGTTCTACCGTTCGTCTCATTCGTAGGAGACCCCAGACTTCTCATATGGCTCTTTCTCCTCTCCTTACTTCCTGTTTATTTTTAATCCTCGTTTTTGCTTGCATTCCTTCTTTCTTCAGGTCCCACCACGTTTTCTTCATCCATTCCTAGGGGAAAACAACAACAAAATTGTGCAGATTTTTTTCTCTTCCGAAGCTAGTTTCTGATGCTGCTTCTAATTTTTAAGGAGTTATGTCAGAAATCAATTCTGGAATTTACATACAAAATTAAAGAAATTATATATATATACATGCACATGCAAGGAGAGAACGTTTTGTCAGTTTTTAAATAAATCCCCAACTTGGTTTTTTATTTGTGACAGAACGGCTATTGGTCATTTGCTGATACTTTCTAGGAATCAAAAGGTCAGCCTTGTTATTTCTCATTTGGTTTCACCGAGTCCTTATGGCATCATTATAAGCACCCCGGGCTGGAAATCAGACGATTTCTGTTCCCCTGTGTACTCCACATTCAGCCAGTGGTTGAACTTTCTTTGTCCTGGGACCCAGTCTCATCTTTGAACATCAGAGTGGGTCTACTTGATTCCTACCATTGTAACATCCTTGGGTTGTGATTCTCTAAGGCTTCTATACAATAGCTAATCAATGTTGGGCATTTAGACAATATTTCTTTATACACCCTTGATGTTAACTTTGGCTTTACCATAAATCTGATCTTGAACATCGCAGCTAAAGGCAGTCTCCTGTACTTTGAGAAATAAGTAATTGTACAGACTAGACTTCTCAGGACATTCTCCTTCCTGTAGTTAGCCATGAGGTCTGCTATGATTAAAGACGTAAGGGCCACTCTCTCATGCCTTCCTATGCTGACATAGGTCCCCTAGATCCCTGGAAATTCTACGTCTACAGGAGGTCTTGCCCTGCAAACTCACATGGCCACAAATTGGTCGGATCTCATGGTACTGGGCACAGCAGTTCTTAAGTTGAACTCTTTGCTGCTCTCCTGGGCATGACAGGTACATTTTTGCTCTGCCAGGCTTGGCATTTTCCCTTGTGCTTCTACTCATTCAGCTATTTCCTACTGGAGGCTGCTAATGCTGAGCTGGGTATAGAAACCTGTGTCAGATGCTTCCTTTATTCCACTGCTGGGTACCTTGTCTCTGTCACTTATCCAAAGAGTGTGGCATTTCCTCCTGACTGATTACCCTCAGACTATTGACAAGACATGGAAGTAGAAACAGCACCTGCTCTGCTGGTGTCCTTGGGGTGCCAACCCTGTGTGACAACTTTTGGAAAAAGTGGTGGGGAGAGACTATCCCTTTTAGTTAAGTTCTGCAGAATCACTTAGGTCAAAAAGCAAAGCAACTTGCCCAGCTGGCTTGACTCAATGGTTGAGCATCGACCTCTGAACCAGGAGGTCACGGTCCGATTCCCAGTTGGGGCACAAGCCCAGGTTACCAGTGTGGGGCGTGCAAGAGGCAACCAATAAATGATTCTCTCTCATCATTGATGTTTCTATCTCTCCCCTCCCTCCCTTCCTCTCTGAAATCAATAAAAGTTAAAAAAAAAAAAGCAAAACCAATATTTCAGCATTTATGTAAAACTGCTTGCTCTCCATGATCTTCAGAAGAATCCCAATTGGGGTTAAGGTGGGGATGCTTCTCAGACTTGCTGGGCTCAGAATCTTCCTCCACATCCAGTGACTAAGGCTTTTTCATTGAGTCATGTCATCATGCCTGGATCCTTCCTCCCTGTGGACCACTTCTCTCCCAGCTTTCTCAGTCCTTGTGTGAACAGATGTACAGAGGCTGGTGCTGCCTTTCTGCCTGTTGTCCCCCGACACCTCTGAATCCCTTTCAGTCCCACGCTGAGGCCTTTGTTAGAGTTACATAAAAAGCCGGACAGAGTTCAAATTCTTGACGAGATTTTCTGACTCCCTCGAACATTTATTTTAATTTTATATTTTTCTTGATTTCAGAGAGGAAGGAAGAGGGAGCGAGAGATCCATGATGAGAATCATGGATCGGCTGCCTCCTGCAAGTCCCCCACTGGGGATGGAACCCACAACCCGGGCATGTGCCCCTGACCGGGATCGAACCTGGGACCCTTCAGTTCACAGGCCGACGCTCTATCCACTGAGCCAAACCTCTACCTTCCCATCCAGTCCATTGTGTGTGAAGGTCCTAATGCGACTGGTTCATATGCTTTTGGTTTGCTATGTTTCTACCTAGTGTCTCCGAGGTAGATCTTGTTTTGTGCTGTGATGTCCTTTGTCACGTCTTGCAAAGTGCTGCTCACATACTCGGGGTTTGATGGGAACAGATATTGGAGAAGATCCCTGGTGCTCTTGGATTAGTACATTGGTCTCACTTCCGACCGTAACTCAATGTGCTAAGGACACTGGGACATGGCTGGTGCCGGATTCCCAAAGAGCCAGACCTCATGGTGTTGTTGAAAGTGTAGAGAGAAATTGGGTTTTCTCCTCCAGCGTTGAATCACTGGGCTGTATTTTGGTGGTTTAGTGTATAGACTCACACGCTGGCAAAGGATCCTAGGCAGGTGAGCACGAGGCCCTGGGAAGATTGTAATTACACAGAATTTTAAGGGACTAATGTTATAGTTAATTGCAGGTTAGTCAGAAAAATCATTCTGATTTCAACACTTTTTAAATAATCCTTATAAAATGCCCTCAGCGAAGTCCCATGCAGTGAATACAGCTCTCTCATCCTTTGATGTCTGAGGATTTTTAGAGCCTTTAGGTCAATATTAACAACATGGCTTTTTATTTATGTGTAAGGAGGCAAGATGGTGCAGGACACTGGCCTTTGCCTGAACTAACCACACGGTGTATTCCCTAGACATTGGTTTAGATAAACCTTTGATCTCAAATTGATATTTTTATGATTCTTTCTTCTTCACTCTCCCACTCTCAGAATTAAGTTTGTAATATTTTTTAGGGTCAAAGACTATGTATATAGGAAAGTTTCATGCAAGAATATTTCCTCTACTCAGCCCTTTTTAACATATTCAGTTTTGTGGTTTGTTTTGTTCCTATGATTCCAATTCTTTTTCTCCCCTACACATTATAATTTTAAAGTAATCTCAGTATCCACATGTAAACATCAGCAAGTGACAAAAGCATTGAAGCTTCATGGAAGAGTAAAAACTACACATGTAGTTTTTAAAAAGCCCCTTTCTGTACACAATACTAGTATATAATATTCTGATTATAGTGCATGGAGGATAAAGGAATGCTCATAAAATCTGGAAAGAAGCCACGTGTAAAGGAATAAGGATCAGTTTGATACCTGATTTCTCATAAGCAACTAAGTATTACAACAACATGAAACAGAGTTCTGAGCCGGCCTATGGGTTGGGTGTGAGAACAGAATAAAGATGTCTTCTGACTCAGGGAAGGGTAATGTCTACCTCTTGACGATGACTCTTTAGGAACTTAGTAGAAGTTGTGACTTTAGTCCAACAACGGGAGGAAAGACGCAAGAGATGGAAGACATGGGATTCAGAGAATGGAACCAACACAGGAGATGAGAGAGGAATTCCCCGGATGACCAGGGTAACACAAGCCTAGAAGAGGACACATCCCAGGCTGGTGTAGAGGAGAACAAAGAAACCATGAAACATGGTTTTGTGTATGTGTGTGTGTGTGTGTGTGTGTGTGTGGTGGTGGGGGGAGGTGAGGGGGTGGGAGGGAGAAGAGGGGGAGAGAAAGGAATTCCATGCAATAGAAGCTATGAATTAAGGGATTAAAAACAGAAAACAAGGGTAATTAGAACCTCCAAACAAATGAGATATGTACTAGAAAGTTATGATCTCAATAACCGACAAATTAAAAGCACAACTGAAAAAATAAAATGTATTCCACTTAACCTAGTGCTAGTGGCTGTTTTACTTTCATTGGTGTAGGGTCTACTTGGACTAGCATTGAATGCACAGGAAAAAAAGTATTAGTTTAGCACAGAACTGGGACTGATGAACAGTTTTTGCAAGTTCAACTTGTAATATGTCCAGAGCAGGAACGTCCTATTCATTGTTGAAGGGCAGAACATGAGTGTTCACAGCCTTGACAACGCAAGAGTCAAAATAGATCTGACAGGAGGGGGAGCGGGAGGAGGAAGGGGCTGGAGGAGAGGGAAAGGGAGGCTAAGGTTCTTCAAAGAAGAAAGCTGAGATACTAATTAAAATGGGTGGAAAAAATGTCGGTGTGTGACTTAAAATCACAAAGGTGCACAATAAAATATTTAGCAACATTAATATCACCATCAGACTTTGCAATGAGTGAGCAATAAGGATGGAGAAGTATAAATGCAAGGTATAAAGCTGATTTCATAAAGAAATAGAGGTCTCCCAGCCAGCGTGGCTCAGTGGTTGAGCATCGACCTATGAACCAGGAGGTCACAGTTGGATTCCTGATCAGGGCACATGCCCGGATTGCAGGCTCCATCCCCAGTGTGGGGCGTGCAGGAGGCAGCCGATCCATGATTCTCTCTCATCATGGATGTTTCTCTCTCTCCCTCTCCCTTCCTCTCTGAAACCAATAAAAATATATATTTTTAAAAAGAAATAGAGGTCTAAAATATTGTTTAGAGTCAGGTTAGCAGTCACCAGGAGGATCCGATTGACTTAAAAGAATGTCTTTCTAGGAGTGGAACTGGGGTTGGTGAGAAGGACAGTTGCTTTGGTTATTCTAAGCTTTCCTTCGCCACTTTGATCTGTGACCATATACATGTGTTGTTGTTATTTTGTTTAAAAATTAAAAATGTAATGAGCACTGGCTAGGGGTGCCCCCCCCCCCCAAGTGTATTCTTTGCTTCTGTTCTGTAATAGTAACCAGATTCTCAGCCCTCTGCACACACTTCCTCTGCTTTACAGAAGGGGCCCCAGCCCCACATCCCATCTGGGGGCCCGGTGCTTGGACAAGGACAGAGCATTCGCCCCAGATGAGGCCCATGGGACATGAGACAGAACATGGCCTGGGTGTCTGGGGAAGAAGGTTTTTCTCTCTCTTCTGCGAGCCACCTGGAGGGACGCTGTCTTAAGTCTGGATGTGAACAAGGGTGAGGAAGCTACTCACAGCCATGTCACAACCGTGAGGCCTCGAGGTGGAGGTGACAGTGCGGGAATCAGGGAGGAGAGGAGGAAAATGTTTCTTTGGAGTCTCTAAAAAAAAAAAAAAATCACTGGTTCAAGAGGCACATCAGGCCGGCCCCACCACCGGAATAGTTAAGTTACGCGGGCCATTAAATGGTTACATTTAAAGCCAGTGTAAGTCAGGTTTTGTGTAACTAAGAACCAAAAGATTTCTAAGAGACAAGCAAATAAAAAAGAAAGGAAACACATTGAGGATGTTTATAGGACAAATAACAATATGGAATATTTTATAGAGTTTTATGGGTTTCAAAACACGCGCACTGACATCTCTTTCATCTTTACATCCCCCTGAAGAGGTGGGAATTGTTTTTTGTGTGTTACAAACGAGAAAACAGCAGAATAGGCAGGCGACCTGTTCAAATTCTCTTGGTTCTAAGTGACCACATTTCTTGAGTCTAAGTGCTGTGCTTTGGCCAAAATACCACACCGCAGGTGTAAACACGTGAACCCAAGAGGCCGGAACAGAGAGCCCAGAAATAGATCCATGCATATGCGGACCGTTAATGAGGGGAGAGTGGCTTGGCATTTCAGTGGAGAAAAGAGGGATTATTCAATAAAAGGAGCTGGAAAAATTGGTTGTCCATGTGGAAAAAAAAATAAATTTGGATCCCACCCTTACACCATACTCAGAAATCAACTCCAGATGGATGAGGGACTTAAATGTCAAAAGCAAACTTTGAAACACTCAGTAGAAAAATATAGGTGGATATCTTTCCGACCTTGGGGTAGGGAAGGATTTCTTAAACGGGCACAAAAAGTGCAAACCATACAAGGAAAGATTTATGATTTTGACTTTATAAAAAGTTCAGAAATTGTGTTCATCAGAAAAATCCTCAAAGAAGGCGAGAAAGCAAGCTACGAACTAGAAGAAAATCATTTGCATCACATATATAAGTGGCAAAGAGGTAGTTTCAAGAATATTAAAGACTCATATAAAATAATAAAGAAAGGCCAAAGAGCTCAAGAGAAAAATAAGTAAGTAAATAAATAAAAAGACGAAAATACAGGAACAGACATTTTCACAGGAGAAAAATATACAGCTAAAAACATAGGGAAGGCTGCCAGCCTCTTCATAGCATTATAGACTAGCAAAGCAAGATATAGAAGATTGAATCAAGGTTGTTACCGATACCATTTTATGCTCAATTTATTGGCCAGAGTTAAGAAGTTAAACGAGACCAAAAGTTGGCGAGTATATGGATCAATCCAATTTCTTATATATACTGGTATAAATTACTTAACCACTTTGGAAAGCAACTTTGTAATTGAACATTCAGGCCTGGCAGGGTAGCTCAGTTGGGTAGAGTATCATTCTGATACACCAAGGTTGCTGGTTGGACCCCTGTCAGGGCATAAACAAGATCTCAACTAATGAACCTATAAATGTGTGGAACAGCAAATCAATGTTTCTATCTCTCCCTTCCTCTTTCTCTACAATCAATCAATCAATCAACATTTAAAAAAGTTGAACATTCACATATTCTCTGACCCAACAATTTTCTTGGTATATACCAAAGAAAAAATTCTTTCACTGTGCACCATGGGAAACAAACCAAAATATTTCTAATAACGCTGCTTGTAATAACAAGGACAGAGAACAAATGACAATCAACAGGGAAACAAATAAATTATGGTACATCGTGGAATATATATGCTAGTGAAAATGAATAAACTACAGGTAATGTGATAATAGGGTGCCAAGGGATAGCAAGTTCTCAGATGACCACACCAGGATATTGTTCAAGCATTCAAAGATTATTAAAACGAAAATGAAGAGATACATTTTTTGATCAAGCATATACATATGCTAAAATTATTTTTATAATCAAGCCAGAAAATAATGAAAGCAAAATTCAGCATGTCAGAGCAGTACCGGAGGGTAATGGGATAGGAGAGGATCAAGGAGGCAGATGTACGTATTGTTCATGTTCTAATTGTTGGGTCGAGTGGTTGGTTTTTATTACTAACAACGTAACGGGCAAATAAATAAAAATAAGCAAGTGGAAAACTAAATTAGAGTCGGGCATGGACCAGTAATAACAGCGCATCATAAATCAAGTCTTCTCATCCCTGAAATGGGGTAGATAATTGTTTCTACCCCCTAGTGTTGTTATGAGGATTAAAATTCTTAGAAAAGTACCGGCACATATGTTTGATATTAGTGTTTGTGAAAGAAAGAAGGAAGGAAGGAGGAAGAAAGAAGGGAAGGAGGGAAGAAGGGAGGAAGCTGAATAAGGAAATTCTGTTTACTTGAAGTCCATTATTAAAACACTAGAGGCCCAATGCATGAAATTCGTGCAAGGGACTCAGCCCTCACAGCCCCATCTTAATCCGGAAGGTCTAATTACCATATTGAGCTTTTATTATTATAGATTAGCCCCCCTGTAAAGAGGTGCTAAAGGGTGCAAATGAAGGTGAGCTTCATTGGGGAAAATTCTCTCCAGGGGGTAAAAATATAAAATATATATATATATATACATATATATATATATATTTTTTTTAATGTTAAAGTGTTGCTAAAATACAAATACACCAGTGGACTGGTCTCCCGGTTAATAGGTGAAGGTTCCAGCTTCTATTTTCAGAGTGGAACTTAGTGGACAGGATAATAGGAGGTGACATTTGTTTGATTTTCCTTCTTTGAGTTGTGGAAGAATCCTATAAACCCCTCTATAAATAACCAAGTAGAGGCCGAAAGGTTTCCTGTAACTTGGAGCCGAAAGCCAGGAACCTCAGAGGGAAGTCTGAGTGAATCAGCAGGGTGGCCGCGCTCGCCAGGGAATTCCACCTCCTCCAAGAAGGCTTGGACTGGGCTGGAGCGTCTTATGTGTTTTCTCTCTCCATCCTCAGGAGTAATAGTAGCTTAAGGCCAAAACCGGTTTGGCTCAGTGGATAGAGCGTCGGCCTGTGGACTGAAAGGTCCCAGGTTCGATTCCGGTCAAGGGCATGTACCTGGGTTGCGGGCACATCCCCAGTAGGAGATGTGCAGGAGGCAGCTGATCGATGTTTCTCTCTCATCGATGTTTCTAACTATCTCTCTCCCTTCCTCTCTGTAAAAAATCAATAAAATGTATTTAAAAAAATAGTAGCTTAAGAACCAATGCACGTGAAATATTCCACACACGCCCAGCCATAGAGCACCTGAATCAATGAGGTGTCCAGCTGGTACTGCAGAACATGCAAGGTTAGCAGCAATGCAACCACACTTGCAGTGATGGGCAGTGGACGAGGCCCTGAGCTTCATCCAAACCAGGTGTGGCCTTGTCTATATTCAAATGCCCGAGTGAAATGCAAGGTACCCTGGGTCATCTTCCCTTTAAGGGATGGGGAGGGAGAGAGTGTGTTGGGGAGAAAGGTTGAATGGGTAATGGGTTTAGGTTACGTGCAGGAATGAATCGCTTTTCACAAGACGCATCAGCAGAGGATTCTGGCTTCTTTGTTGGATTGCTTTGTTGGATTGTTGCATCTTTCACTTCTCTACATGATCAGAATGCTCCTTGTTTGTTCATGAGATGGTGTCCAGAAGGAATGTCTGGGTGGGTGTCTCTTTGCCTACCTTTTGGTTATTTTATTATTTATATTACACCCCCCTTCAGCAGACCAGGGAAATGTACATTAGAAAGACAAGCAAAACATAATTACAGTGGGGCCTTGACTTACGAATGTCCCAACTAACAAGTTTTTTGAGATACCTGCTGTCTCTCTGCCGATTTTTTGCATTGAGTTGACAGAGTAATTTGAGTTAACGAGCTCCTTCACGAGCTTGGTCTCGGAACGAATTAAACTCGTAAGTCAAGGCCCCACTGTATCTGATGCCTTGGGTCAGATTAAGAACTGACATTGCCTTCAAAAGCGGCCTTACATAGTAGGTGTCCTGTGGGGGCCAGTGGCGCAGTCTCACTGGTCAACTGAGCCAGGTGCTCTAGGCGTGTCCCTTGTATGGGGGAGTGTGCCCTCCTTGTTGTTGGCACTTCACTGGGAGGGACTGACCTCATGCTGATTGGTTGTGAGGGATTGATCCTCATGCTGATTGGTTGTGAGAGATTGACCCGCAAGGTGATTGGCTGTGAGGACTGGCCATGACCACAGTGGAGGAGCTTCTGTGCAGGGCCTGACCCTATGGAGCATAGGATTCGCTTCTGAGGGGCCCTGCTGCCCGCTGAGCCTGTCCTTTGAGGGTGTCACTTGGGGAGGTGGCTGGGTGGTGCTCTGGCCTGGTCTGAAGCGGCCACTGGGTGTGTTGGTTCTGAGGCCTCTTGAGAGGTCAGGCCTAGGTCACCTGCCACCTGTGCCCTGCCTGGGCCAGCTGGTATGAGCTACAAAGTCACCACCTGCAGATGGTTAGCACCTGCGTTGGGCTTGAAGGTGCCTGGAAGAGGCTACGCTTCTAACTGAGCCCGGCTGTCACCAGTGCTGGGTATAGGACTGTTTAGCAAGAGGTCCAGGGCACACCAAGGCCAGATGCTGCCTGTGTGGGGTTTGTGGACACTTGAGAGATTTTAGGAAAGCCCACAGCATGAGCCAAGACAGGCCATTGGTATAGAAAAGCTGTTGGAAACAGCCTGGATGGCCCTGCAGGTTAGGTGGGGCGGGGCCTCAGAGATTCACGAGGGCAGGGCCAACACCATTGGCCCCATGGATGGAGACTCCTATATAGTTCACACCTGTGCCTGCAGCGGGAGGGCTCAGCAAAGGAACAATGGCTTCTACCAGTTCCCTGTCTGGAAGAAAGCTGCCCCTCCAGCCCTGACGTGAAGCAAGACACTGCAGTTCCTCCCAGTACATCCCTGGCACCTTCTGAGGTTCTCCCCAGCGCTGGAGCTCAGAGCCGGCGAGGCCTTTACCAGGTAAGTCCGTGCGCCGCCTTCACGAGGAATGGCCTGGGACTCCAGCAGCCTCAGTCTCACTCAGCCACAGTCCTGCTGGTTTTTACAGACAGAAATTATGGGGATTTCTCTTCTTGGCCCCGGATTCCTGGGCTGGGGGTCTTGATGTGGGGCTGGGACCCCTGGGTCCTCAAGGGGGAACTTGGTTTTGAACTTCCACACATGGGTCTGGGGCCTGCCCGTTCTGGGCCTCTGTCCTCCTACCAGCCTCGCCGTGGGGCCTTTATATCTTTACTTACAGGACTTCTGTCCAGCTAGATTTCAGGTGGTTCCGAAGGATGGTTTTTCCGTTGTTTGGTTGTAATTTTGATGTGGTTGTGGGAGGAGGCGAGCACAGCCGTTACCTATTCTGCCATCTTGAGCCCAAAGATCTGTTGCACTTTTCATTGTCAGAATTTTTTAAAAATGTCCAGGCTGTGGTCTCAAAAGCTCATTGCTATTTGCGTGTTCTCATTTGGAGTTTGAACAATGCGCCTTGCTTTGGATTCGGTATAAGTCAATTTCAGGTTGTGCATCGCTGAAAGCCAGTTCAAAACAAAACAAAACAAAGCAGGGGAGAAGGTAATGCAGACTGTCTACCATTTTGGGACTCAGGTTGTTTTAGGAGAGGGAGGGAGGGAGGGGATAGAGGCTCAGTTTAGCTTCATCAAAGCTTCTCTCCTCTGCCCCCCCCTCCCCCCCCCCCCCCCAGGCCCCTGCACATTACAGTATCTACTTGACTAATCAGAGGGGAACTTATCATGTAGGACTTAGGGGAGATATTTATGGCTTCCGTGAGCACAGTGTCTTTGAAGTCAGCTACAGTGGGGCCTTGACTTTTTGAGATACCAGCTGTCTCTCAGCCGGATTTTTTGCATTGAGTTGACAGAGTAATTTGAGTTAACGAGCTCCTTAACGAGCTCCTTAACGAGCTCGGTCTCAGAACGAATTAAAAATTCGTAAGTCAAGGCCCCACTGTATTCCCTTTAGGAGAGAAAAGGCCACAGCTGGTGAGAGTACAGGCCAGGGGCCCTTTCAGAATTTCAAAACAAAAGACCGAGTTGAAGAGGAGGGATTTCACGCAGCAGCTACTTTTGCTTTGGTCCTTATTGCACGAACAGGTGTGGGAGCCCATTCACAGGGCTGCATGGATGACCTAGGAACTGGAGAGGGAGGCGGACGGTTCTGATGGTTGGGGAGAGAGTGAGACTTTCAAACTTCGTCAGGCATGTGGTCCAAGCTCTTTCCACCTGTAACATCGGAGAACTAGGAACCTAGGTCAAGGCAAACCGGGAGGCACTGTGTGAATTTATCTCTGAGCCATGGCATCCTCCCAGCTAAGCAAAATAGAAAAGAGCTATGTAACCACACAAATGCTGTTTTAAATTCCCTGTACTGATGGTATGAAGTGTTGAGGGGAGGAGGTTCTATGATTTCTTGAGCTTATGGGTGAAACATCTTAAATATATGCTCCCTGAAAGATAGGATGCCATAAAGTAGAGTGGTCAACTGATTTGTGAAAAAAAATTAGGGTCATCATATTGAATTACAGGAATTTTAAAAGCCACTTTGGACAAATTAGAGCACTGTGAAAAGTCAAGATTAACCTACACATTAGCGGGTTATTAATAGCATTAGCATTATTACTATTAAAATCCTTGGGTACAGGCACCATCTATTTTTATTCCTGTAATCTCGTGGTTCCCTACAGTTTCTTATACATAGAAAAGCCTCCATAAATATTTGTCCAGTTACTAAAGACAAGCTAGCACACTTTTTTAAATGCCTGCAAAATGTCTGAACCAGGGGGGAGAGAGAGAAAAAAAGTATAATCTTGCTTTATGAACAAAGGAACACCTCATTGAGGTGTTAAATTCTCCAATGTTAAATTCTCCATGGCATGGCACTATTTTAAACAATTCCTCTTAGGAGCCCATTCAGTGGTTCTGCTGACAGGAGGGGTCTCTCAGGCCTGCCAGTGTTCAGTTCTCTGAATTCCTGACCAAAGGAACAATATGACTGGGATATAGGGTATCTGACCTACAGACTGCTCACTCTCTGCGTGAGTCAACCTTGGAAGTCCAAATAAAAATCATTATTTCCCATCATCCTGAGCTCAGGCGTTCCAGCCGCTTTCTCAGTGATGATGCTGACAGTCACGGGGAGAGACCGACCTGGCCCTGGTTGCCTTGGTGGTGGATAGTCTGAACCGGCAGGATGGAACGCAGGAATTAACCATCAGCTAACGGTTGTTGAGTTAATCCAGCCGACATCACTGGGAGGCCCACGGGCCACCTGATGGCTGGAAACTCCGGCTGTTTTATCCTGGGGAGCGTTTGCATGACTTCAATGAAACAGAGTCCGTCCATGGCGCGGTTGGACAGTGAACGCCCCCATCATACTGATCAAAGGTTGGGGATCTGGGACACGTGGAAACGCTTTACTGTCTCACCTGTGGCGGAGACAGATGTGCATTTCCAGATGCTAATTTCTTTTCCTGTGAAGCCAGGTGTTCCGGAGAGAGCTAAGGGGAAAGGGAACTCCCCCCGCCCCCCCTATGAAAATATGGATTCAATTCAATCTAATTCTATCTCAAAAAATATTTATGTACTTCGTGTCCCTTAAATAAACTGAATATTATCCTGAAGAAAGAATGTAGGTAATAACTGAAGTCAGCTAGGAAGGAAGGGAGGGAGGGAGGGAAGGGAAGAAGGGAAGGGAGGGAGGGAGGGAGGGAGGGACTGAGTGAGGGGAGGGAGGGAGGGAAGGGAAGGGAGGGAGGGGAAGGACGGATTGCTGAGTGACCTTTAGTGCTATTTCATAGACACAAGATTCCTTTTGGACCTCACAGCAGTCTTTGGAAATAGGTGGTGTTTGATCATCTATAGCAGTGATGGCGAACCTATGACACACGTGTCACTCATTTTTTGGGGGTTGATTTTTCTTTGTTAAATGGCATTTAAATATATAAAATATCAAATAGTCATTGGAGGCTCTGCCTAGATTTCCCCTCGACACCTCCCGCCCTGGCAGGGTCTCTACCCTCTGTCTCCATCTCTCTCTGCAAGCCATGCAGCAGGTGCTTCCTAATGTATTCATCACACACACGTGGGACGGGCACCCCTCAGAGTTCAGGTGCAGATAAGAGAAACGAATGGAACTCATCGCATCAGAAAGCTATTGAAGCTGATGCCGAGGTGCTTACAAAATAGAAGGCTCTGGAAGCCTGGGATGGAGGCCAACACCCACACCAGCTGGCAGGGCAAAGCCAGGTGCATTGGAGACCCTGCTGGTCAACAGGAGACAACTCACCTCCGATCTGTGGTTTTCCGGGCTCCTTTGGGCGAGTCTGCTCGGTACAGGCTGTCCCAGGTGGTCCCTGACTCACCCCTCGTGTTAGCATTCCGGCCCCAGCACAGAGTTTTGTTTTCCGCAAGAAGCATTTTTTTAAAAAAAATATATTTTATTGATATTTTACAGAGACGAAGGGAGAGGAATAGAGAGTTAGAAACATCGATGAGAGAGAAACATCAATCAGCTGAGCTGCCTCCTGCACACCCCCTACTGGGGATGTGCCCGCAACCAAGGTACATGCCCTTGACTGGAATCGAACCTGGGACCCTTCAGTCCGCAGGCTGTCGCTCTATCCACTGAGCCAAACTGGTTAGGGCAAGAAGGATTTAATGTAGTTAAATAAATCAGTGTGCGGTATCCGATGTATGTCCTTGCCCTGCTGGGGATTCAAGATGAGTAAGAGCCAGTTCCTGTCCTCAAGGAGCTTGCAGTCAAGTAAGAAGACAGACGCCCAAGGTAGAAGCCCCCTTGGGTGTGGCCAGCACAGTATGGGAGACAGGGCCACTGATAAGTGATGCTTTGCATCCTGAGTTTTGATTAATTGGAAAATGCGTCCATGGAAGTGCTGAACGTTAAGGAGAAAAATAGTCTAGTATCAATGTGGGTCCCCTAAGGGAAGACTAAAATTGATGGCTCCTTGAATTGTCCCCTTCCCCACTTTCCCCCTCTGGTTCCCCCTCTCTCTCCTCCAGCGCCATTCTTGCCACTTGCGTAGACAAAGGAGCAGGGTGGGTGCCGGCCGATGTTAGTCACAGGCCGCTGGCAGTGGTCAGGCACACGGAAAGCCTGAGGCGGAATTTACTGTTAGCCCTTTGAGTCACAAAGCGCCACCCGCCTCCCTCCTCCCGCGCCCGGTCTGAACCCCGTGTCCTGTTCAAAGCTATTTCCCCCTCTTTCTGACTTACCTTCTGAATTCATTTTGGAAGAATGCACCAAGATCCTTTGAATCCGATGGGAATGTTGAACCCGGTGAGCAGTGGTGTGGTTAAGAAAGCAAATACTATGCTGAAAGATGTTCATTGAAAGTGGCTAGGAACATCAAAGGGACTGATGGATTTGCATTTCAAAAAGCTGGCAGGGGGACCATTTCAGCTTACCTCCCATCCAGCCCTCACATCCATCCTGCTTCTAAAGGGGCCATTCTTCCTTCCCATCAGGATGGAATAACACTCTAGCCCCAGGAAAGGGATGTCTGGAAATGGTATTGTCTTCTTAAATCAAAGCTGCTCAAACAAATTTGTCTCCTTTATTAACCATAGGACAGCATTGCTAACATTGGGTGAGCACCTACTTATGTATTTCAGGCGCTGTGCTTAAGCAAGTCTCTACATTACTGTGTTGAGTCCTCTGCATTGCTGAGACAGAGAGTATTATTCCTCCTGTTTTATTATTATTATTAATTTGAGAGAGGGAGAGGGAGAGAGAGATAGAAACATCAATGATGAGAGAGAATCATTGATCGGCCTCCTCCTGCACGCACCACACTTGGGAGCAAATCCGCAACCCAGGCATGTGCCCTGACTGGGAATCGAACCGTGACCTGGTTCATAGGTTGATCCTCAACCACTGAGCCATGCTGGCCTATTCCTCCTGTTTTACCGTTGGGAAAATTGCCCCAATTGTAAGTTCCTGAGCAAAGATTCGAACTCGAACTCTGTTGATCATATTGGGCACTGTGTGGAGATGTTGTCTTTTTAATTAAAAATCATACAAGCTTGAGGTGTGGGGCGGAGGGATGTGTGACACACAGTGTTTAGAGAAATTGATTTTCCAGGACAAGCAAGAGAGCACAAATGCTTAAATAATCTGCTACAGGTGAGCTTCCATGGGCAATTGTGGATTGCTAAGAAACAGGCAGAGAGAGGTGATTGCTGTGGGAGAAACAGGAAAAAGCTGCACAGGCAAGGCTTTGAGGGATAGTATGATGGTGGTAAAGGCTCAAGGTCATCATCCTCAGATCCCAAGGTATGCAGGGACCACCCAGAAAGTCAGGTACAGCACAGGGCCTCACACCCTGCTCCAACATCTTGAGCAGAAATAGGAATAAACTCTCTAGGCAAGTCATGGAGGGACACAGTGTTGGTGGTAGAGGTGCAAGGTCATGGTCATCAAATCCCAAGGTGTGAAGGGACACGTGACCTCAGACCCTGCTCCAAAATCTTCAGCAGCAGGACATGTTCTACTTAGGAGTTAGCTCTGTTTGCAAATAGTTCTTAAACTGAACAAAATGTACTTCATGTTCATCCCAAACCCACGTCCCTGTAGCATCTGTAGCAACCATCTAGTCATTGGTTCTGCCTTCTGCCAGAGGGTGAAGCCACCCCATTTTCCACGTGACAGCTCTTCCAATACTTGACCCCTCTCCCAGCTGCATCGACCATGCTTCATAGACACGGATTTGAACCACTCACTATGCCACGGTCTCTCCCTCGGGCACATGTCAGTTCCACTTGCACTTCCAGGAAGGAACTCTGTTAGGTACAGAATGTAAAATTGAATAAGACATGTTTAATGTCCTTAAGGCCCCCTTCAAAGGCAACTGTATAATGTTAACTGTTGTCCAAAGGGTCCTTAAAAGCTAATACCTACATGTGTGGACTGTTAGGAATGTTTAGACTGGAATTATGACCTCCCCTGGTAGGACACCACTCGTCGTTTAAGGAAACCTATGTTTCCATTAGCATTTTGAGTCAGCTAGCCTCTAACTCTTCTTCACACCAACAGCTAAACCACAAACCAAGGGGCAGTCACTCTAGAGGTATAGGGTAGGAAGGAATGCGGGTTTTCTAGGCTCTCTCATCCACTTAGCAATTCACGTTAAGACTACCTACTCATTCATTAACTTCCTGACTTGTTCAGCCATGAGCATTTTACTGAATACCTAAATCTGTCTGATTATTCATAACATACTTGGGTGGGGTGAATGTGGAAGAAATATGAGACATTATTCCCTACCTTCAAGAAACCCCAAATCTAGCTAGGACTGTGAGGTAGGGGGGTGAGGACGGGATTAATAGAACATTGACAGTTCTCAAAGCATCACATAATGGGAAAGCATGAGCTTGAATCAGAAACCCTGAATTCTAGACAGAGCTTGGACTTAAGCCAGTCACATCACCCCCCATCCTCAGCGTTCCTATTTAAATAATGAGATGCTTGGATTTTCCAGGCTCTTTCCAGTTCTAAGGATCTTTGTCTCTAAGTACAAGATGACTATGCACCTCTTGAGGGCAGGGATTACACTTTATGGAGAAGTGAATTTCCCATTAAGTAGTACAGTATTAATCAGGAATATCACTCAAGATATATTTATTGAATGGGCTCAAGAGTTCAGGTTAAATGTTTATAAGTATCTCTACTACCCCCTGGCTTCAGCTGGGGGGTACAGAAGCACCCCAAAGTGGCCCCAAAATAGGCCTAGAACAGCCGTGGGCAAACTACGGCCCGCAGGCCGGATCCGGCCCGTTTGAAATGAATAAAACTAAAAAAAAAAAAAAGACTGTACCCTTTTATGTAATGATGTTTACTTTGAATTTATATTAGTTCACACAAACACTCCATCCATGCTTTTGTTCCGGCCCTCCGGTCCAGTTTAAGAACCCATTGTGGCCTTCGAGTCAAAAAGTTTGCCCACCCCTGGCCTAGAAGCTCACAATCTAAGTGTCACTGGGTTTAATGGTCCAAAAATTTGCACATGCAGTCTTGAGGCTCAGGTACAGAAATGACATACAGTTTCATGCATGACATGATTCAGGGTGAGATCCAAATATATGCCAGGCACACACATACTGCCTCCCATTTTTCCTCAGGGTTCCTGCTCCTCTCTCTCTAGGTCTTTCCACCCCTAAAAAAAGCCCATTTTGCTCTTGGCTAAAATATTTGGTTGTACATAATGAAAAGTTTCATGAACCATCTTCAATGTCCCACCTTAGCAACTCAAGAAATACGGGTTTACCATCTCTCAAAAGTAACATAGGCCTGGCCGGCGTGGCTCAGTGGTTGAGTGTCGACCTATGAACCAGGAGGTCACGGTTCAATTTCTGGTCAGGGCACATGTCTGGGTTGTGAGCTTGATCCCCTGTGTGGGGCGTACAGTAGGCACCCGATCAATGATTTTCTCTCATCATTGATGTTTCTTTCTCTCCCTCTCCCTTCCTCTCTGAAATCAATTTTTAAAAATATTAAACAAAATAACAGGGCCAATGCTAGCAAGAGTATCTTCTTCCTGATAAGGCTAGATTTCCTGCTATGGAAGCAAACACACACACACACACACACACACACACTCTCTCTCTCTCTCTCTCTCTCTCTCTCTCTCTCTCTCTCTCTCTCTCTTACCAGATGGTTACCCTGCTATACTTGTCTTCACTTACCTGAAAGTAAGACTATCATAAAACTATTGCAGAATAATGTGCCAGGTGGCCGTGACATTATAAAGGCACCTGCAGTTTGGAAGTCGAGTTTGAAAAGGTACCTGTGTGCAAAAGGGGGAGGTGGCAGGCTGCTTGGAAGACTCTGACTGTGAAACTGATGAATTGAAATTTGACACAAGAGAGAGCCACGCAGGCCTTTAGCCACTGGAAGGCTAGGCCTTGTTTTGTAGTGGTTTGGGGCCGTGTCCAATATCCCTGTTAGTTTGTTAGCTCCACTAACATGGGAAAAACACAGGAAGTAGGAAGACTGGCAAAGCGCTGGCCCCACTCTGTAGGGTGGTGAAAGGCTGTTTTTTTCTACCAGACTTTTAATGAGGAGATAGGCTGTTGCTAAAAATAAAGACAATTGTAAGTGATGGTTAAAACAGCTCCTTGAAATTCACCGAGTCTTGGTTTTGCAAATAGCTTAGACCTTGGGAGTTGTGTTTCCCCTGGCAAAACTTGACTCCCACCAGCATCTGTGCGAGAGACCAAGAAATAAAAGCCCATTGAAACTTTGGCAATGGGCATGCAAATGGCATTTTGATGAGTTCACTGTAAGTAGATCAGGAACACATGGATTAAACCTTCCACAGGGTTCCCACTGGTTTGAAGAGCAAAGGTGCGCGTGGTTGACACCATGGAGTCTGGGTTTTGCTGCGCTGCCTATCTTTGGAAAATCCATCGAAGACTCTCCTCGGATGTAGGCAGCTGTGGGCTTTTCTCAGATCTGCGGCCTGGTTTTATGGCTTTCAAAGCGAAGCCAACAGCCCATGGCAAGACGAAGATCTGGACATTTTTGAAAGCATGTTCCCAGGCAGAGCCCTGGTGGCCACAGCCTTTTTATAGCCGGTACCTGCCTCAGGGCTAAAGTTACAAGAAAACTAATTTGGGATTTTGTGTCTAGAGACCGTCCTGGGTCAGCAACTCTGCTGGGATGCTTCAGATGGAACACTTGGCCATTTCTGGTTTTCCTATAAATTTAGACTACAATTAGAGTGGAAAAGAAAACTCTAAATGTTCTGGTTGCAAGTAGCAACTGTAAGGCTACTGGGCAGCTCGGAAAAGACACAGCCACAGAAAGGGGTGAAGTAGAGTGTGGTGGGTGATGACCAACCATCCACTCCCACCAGCCCTTTCTAACATCTAAGGTCAAGTGACATCCGGAGTCACGGTCACCCTTCTGCAGGGGGCTGGGAGGATGAAAGAAAGGCAGGGTGACTTCTAACTTTCACCTTCTTAAACCGTAGACAGAGCACCTAGGGTGAAAATAGTGTGTTTCACATTTAGGACAGCGACGCTCAGTTTGCGTGCCCAGGATGGCTGTGTGTACTTCCTTCTGCAAAGGATCTGCGTGTAAAATGCAAAAGCTCACACAGGAAACCTGATATTTTCCAAAGGGGTGGCCCCTGACTTCCTACTTCCGTTATTTCTAGATCTAGTCTTGTTGGCCATCTTTCGAACTTGTCTATACTTGATATCTCTTGCCCTTTCCTAGCCGTACCTTGTGCCAGGTAATTAGCTCCCTAAGACTTAGTTCTTCATTCATAAAATAAGGATATAAAATAACCTACCAGGTTGAGTGGCTGGGGTAATTAAGTGCGATGAGATAGGAAAGGATCTTAGAAACTTAGTTAATAAAGGAAGGAAAACTTTTCCATTTGGGTTCATTTACACTGTAATCAATGCAAATGCTACAAAATACCACATAAGACTCAGCTTTGGCAATATTAACGAAGAATATTTTCAATGATAGGACCAGGAATATTAATAGAATCCATAGAACCAAGTAACAAATCTTAAAGGACATGAGGATTTTTAACACGTATTTGCATAAAGCTAATGATCATTTAAAAGGGGGTGCATATTATTAGAATGAAATTAGGAGCTAGCAGACTGAAGAGATGTGATTCAGTTTTGCCCCTTTCTAGCCTTACCTTGTGCAAGATAATTAGACCCCTAAGACTTGGTTCTTCATTCATAAAATAAGGATATAAAAGAACCTTCCCAACTGAGTTGATGTAATTGAGATAAAATATGAAAGGGTCTTAAAATTAGTTAATAAAATGCTTAGTTAATAAATGCTCACACTGCCTCTCAGCAATACTGCTGCTGCTACTATCGAACAAACCTTCTACACAAAAGCAAAACCCAAGTCAGACAGTTTTTGTCCAAGAAGCCTCTTAATGTAAGTAATAGTTGTGAGGGACAGAACTGAAAGCAAGTAGGACTAGAAGAACAAAGTGAAAGGAACAGTTTCTATTTTTCAGAAACACACTCATCGTATAAACTGCCAGACGCAGAACCCTCTCCTGATTTCCCTCTCAGGACGGGTCCACCAGGTCTGTGGACAGCAGCATAGATGGATGTGCATGGACATCATGACGTGTTTCCTGTTTTGTCTCGGCGGCTCTACAGACAAGCCCAGACTGCCCGTGGCCCAAACAAAAGAGTATAAACACTCACTTAGGAGGCTCAGGGCTCGGTTCTGCTAAGCTCATTTCCCCATACTGAGCCCTGAACGCTTCTTGTGCAGTTTCTGCTGTGGGTCTTGGAATTAGGCAAACAATGTCTAGTTGTTCTTGGGGACTGTTCAGTGGGGAGACAAAGTCTTCTGTGTGGAGATGGACCTTAGGAACTACAGAACTCTCCTGAAGTGGAATTTCCTTTCATCGTTTCGGATATTATTCTTTTGTCTTTGTGGCTGATGTGTAATAACCTACTCAGATGGGAGATGGCATCTTGCTAAGCTTGGTGTCTTAGTGATGTCATTTAAAGTCTCGGAGTTTCGGATTTCCATCTTGAATGTTCTTTGACACCCTTGCAGGGGTATTGTGAGGCTCCAGTTAAATAATATCTAAAAATCTATAATAATAAAAGTATAATATGCTAATTAGACCGGACGGCCTTCCGGGCGAAGCCAGGGCTGCGAGGGAAGCCGGTGCCGGCCGCTGGGGGAAGGAAGGTCTACTCTTGTATAAATTTTGTGCACCAGGCCTCTAGTGTCTTCATAATCTCTATAGAATTGTATAAAGAATGACTATTGTTAATTTGTGCCCAGTAAATCAATATACGAAATGGAATGAAGTTGTGTAGTCGGACAATTAGGATTCAATTAGTCTTTGGAGAATGGCAGATAGCTTTGATGTGTTGGGTTATAATAGTTTTATGTATCCCACGAAGACAGAAGACACTTATTTATGTGTTTGATATTTGCCTATGCTTAAAGTGACCTACCCCAACAAGATGATGTACAGCCACCCTCTTCAAGAAAAAACATGGCCATATATAACCGTAACACAAAGTTGAACATCAAAAATGCCAAGAAGTAAAGGGTCAAGCAGCCCAGTTCTGTGGATATTTCGGGTGGGGAGAGGGGCCAGCAAATTACTTCCAGTTGGTAAGAGCAGAAAGCAAAACTGTCCAGCAATGCTTTGCGAAGAAGCAGGGCTTGCCTGGGCCCCCTGAGGACAGTGGTGTGATGTGTGGGGACTGGAGGTAAGGAGTGGAGAGAGGGAGGGGGGAGTAGAGAAGGAGAAATGAACTCTCTGAACAATGGCATGGCGGTGGGAACCTTGTAGAGGGTTCTTTCTCAAGGGCCCTGGGGGTTCCCTGATTTGTGAAAAGATGACTGATTGGCATGTTCCTTCATGGGGTCTTGTGGGAAGGAGGCATGATGTGATGTGCAAGCTCATAGGTTTTCATCTTTATGACCAAGAGCAAATGATTACCGACTGAATAAGTGAATGACTAAAGATGACCAGTATTTGGTACATATGCGCCAACATTTTTAAGTTACTAGAATTTCCTAAAGTCTATACTCTCTCCTACCAAGGCCTCTGAGTGCCAGGATCAGGTTTCTGCTGTCTTTGTAGACACACAGAGAGTTGGATGACCACCCACCCCTGTCATCCCTCAGTTTTCTCCAGAAGTAAAAAAGTTATTTGTGTATCTTAAGTATTGTCTTGAGTTGGTCCTGGCTTTCCATTTTTGCTCTTTTATTACTTCTTTAAAGAGTTACTCTAGCCCTGACCAGTTTGGCTTAGTGGATAGAGCGTCGGCCTGTGGACTAAAGGGTCCCGGGTTCGATTCCAGTCAACGGCATGTACCTTGGTTGCGGGCACATCCCCAGTAGGGGGTGTGCAGGAGGCAGCTGGTCGATGTTTCTCTCTCATCGATGTTTCTAACTCTCTAGCCCTCTCCCTTCCTCTCTGAAAAAGATCAATAAAATATATTAAAAAAAGAGTTACTCTTGTTTTGTCTTTTGGTTCTGGTATAATGGCTGGGCTCTTGCCATGTCGATGACTATTAACTTTTTTCTCTTGGTCTTAGCACTCACTTTTTTCTCCTGGACAATGGGAGTAGGTGATGGGCTCTCTGTGTCCTTTGTCTTGCCATATGTAATATATCTCTCCTGCCCCGTGCCAACCGTTTGCTTGCTGCCCTTGGGCAAGTCTTGTTCTTTCCAGAAGGAAGTTGATGTGAGGTAAAATACAAAGTTTCTGATTCTCTAGATTAGGGACTGGCTGATTACAGTCTGTGGGGTAAATGGAGTCTGCTATCTGATTTTATAAATAAAGTTTTATTGGAGCACAGCCAGGCCCATTCATCTACATGGGATCTGGGGCTGCTTTTGCAAATGGCAGAATCAAATAGTCTCATCCAAGTCTCAGAAGTCTTAAAATGTTACCCTTTGTCCCTTTACAGAAAACATCTAAGTGGTGGTTCCGCTTGGGGGGAAAAATGGGATCTGGGTATTTCTAAGAGGTCAATCAGAGTAGGTTGTGGTAACTCACTGAGTGGTTCCTTCAAAGCTCCGAGTAACCTGACCCTGTTAGGAAAGACCATGTTACAAATCCCTCTTTCATCCCCGAAAGGGCACAATCAAATCTTTGTTGGTAACCGCAGGCCTCCAAATACGAGTGATTACTCAATGAATAATCACAAAATGTGTGCCCACATAAAATTAGTAATCCTTTAACTTCTCAGGGGGTTCCCACTCTTCCTAACTTTTTCCTTTATTTTCATCGTTTTGAGTCATCCTCTAAATCTACCTTTTTGTGAAGAAATGAACTCACCCTGAAATTCTCCCCGTATTCCTCCTCAACTTCTGGTTTGCCACGTATACACTCATGACAAGTAATACTCATGTGTCTTCCGGTGCAATAGGAGCTCTCGGTGATTTCTGATGGCCTTGAGGATGATACAAATCTTTGGGGTGAAAGCCTGAGTCTGGGATGTTCTGTAGTGAATAGAAGTATGGCAGAAGCATTGCTCACTTTCAGTGGCAAAACATCTTAAACACAGCCCTACATGGTTTTGCTCAGTGGTTAGAGCATCGGCCTGAAGACTGAAGGGTGCCAGGTTTGATTCTGGTCAAGGGCACATGCCCAGGTTTTGGGCTCCGTCCCCATGAGGCAGCCAATCAATGATTCTCATCATTGATGTTTCTATCTCTCTCTTGCTCTCCCTTCCTCTCTGATTGATATATCTTTTTAAAAAAAGATCTTAAATACAACCACCTTGAGAGGTATCTACCTGAGGTTTCAGGACATTGGCGCTTCCTCCAATGCCGTGGAGGGTAGAATTGGCTGTGAATGCAGCTCCAGATGACACCATACTTCCCCAGGGTCCTCAGGTAGGGTCCTAATTTTGTTCACATATTTTCTGATGTCACTGTCCTTCACCCTGAAAAAACATGAGGAGGCCATGGGATTGAAGAGCTGAAAATCCATTGTGTATTCATGCCACTTAGCCTGACAGTTCGGTAGCTGGATGAATGAGATGACCCAAACAACTCATAAATTGAATTTAATCCTTCATTTTAAAATTATTGCCTTCGCGATTTTAGGCTATCCTCTGTTCCCCAAAATTGTGAAATATTTCAGATCGTATTGGGAGGTAGTTCTGGTTTGCTGGCCATGTTAAATGGCCAAGCAAATTGTTTACTTCTCACTTGAACTTCTATTTAAAAATCCGAATTTCACAACAGTCCAGATGTCTCCAGGGGTGTCTGCCTGAAGTGAATTCCATTTAGAAATACTTGATAGGTTTCTGAATTACAAGAACTAACCTGCAAGAATAGAAATTTCCGAGTAGATTCGGTCACTCTGGCTGTTTTGAAAAAGCATGCTGCATCTACTTCTGTGAAATCCAACATTACAACTAATGCCCAAAGCTTGGAAAACCAGAATTAACTCTAATAGGGTTTTGTAGTTAGAAAAAAAAAGATGCCACAGTAAGGAAAAATACATGGTTCTAATTATTGTGCTTTTTCCCCCTTTGTCAAGATGTGTTTTTCCATGACACTTTAATATTTCCTTTGTAGGTGGTCAGCAATTTTATTAGCAATTGGCAAACCTACTCATACAAAGGCAACATTACCAAATTATAGAGCGAGCCATTGGAGGAAAAAAAATGTAGGTTATGGGTAGGCTATGCTTGGGATTTGCATAATCAACATTTGAAGTGCTCTGAGCTAAACTGTAGATTACAGTTTTAAGGGAAGGGAGTGGGTGACTTCACTTTTTAAGAATGGCTTCCAAGTCCAGCTTAGGGGCAGATGGAAAAATGTATTGAAAATATCCTGGCTTGTGCAATACAACTATTGTCTTTCTCAGGATTATGTAAAAACGTAGAGGGAGCAATCAAAACAGAGTACAGATCATTCGGGTAAATATCCAAATGAAAACTTGGGCTCTTACAAGTTCTCCTATCTTTTATTTGGTGAAACTGAATCTTGATGACTGTCATTCTGAATTTTCCGAATTTTCGCAAGACCTTCCCGAAGCCTTTGGGGTAACACAAGAAATGTCAACACTGTGAGGGACTTTGATGTGTTCCTTCCCAGGACTGTTCTCGGAGTCCACAGCTCAACTTCTCTCCTCATGAGTCTTTGCCCCAAGTCTTCCCATTCAGATCATTGACCCTCTTGCTGCTGAAAATGACCGCACTGTGAGCTCCATCTGGCTACTGTAGATGATAACGGATGAGAAGGGCGTGGAAATGGTGGGTCCCTTTCCTAAGCATTTATTGCAGCACCTAGGGGCAGGGATAAAACCGAAGAGCCCTGGCAGTGGGTGCAATGGGAAGAGCTGTTAGGGAAGTCTGGTCATTGTAGTTAAGTAGGGCCTTATCCAGACCATGAGCCTTCTCGCTCAAGGGTACTCGACAATGTCTGGGGCGTACTAAAGATGCTAAGAAGAACTTCAGAAATGAAAATCGATCTCCGCATTTCCCAAGTTTCTGTGCTCTCAGAACCGCCTACCTTATTGATTGACAGATTGCAGTATAATATTACACAGTAAGCTGGTTCTGCAGAACACACTCAGGAAAGTATTCTTCAACCACGTAGCTGCAGAATGCAGTTAGAATGTAAGCTTGTGAGAGCAGGACCTGTGTTTCCAGTTCCTAACACAGTTTTCTGTGCACAGTCGGAGCTCAGCGACTAGTGAATGAATGCATGCATGAGTGAGTGAGTGAGTGAATGAATGAATGAATGAATGAATGTGAGAATTGTGCACACCTTGTCAGAGCTATTGCATAGAAGGGGTTTTTGTTTTTGTTGCTTTATTTGCTGATTTTAAAGGGTAGGGAGCTCTCACAGAACCCTTAAAGTCACATTTAGGTGGCTGCTGGCTTCTCTTAGCGCCGGTACCCAGAGAAAATGAGATTAAATACTCCTTTGTTTGGTGACTTTTCTCTCTGGCCTCAGAGGTGATTTCGGTTACCAAAATAAATAGGGACTTCTCTCTCCTTTCGGAGAGATATTACGGGGTATCTGGTTCTGAAAACACTGCTTTTAAGAGTGGCTATCCCAAATGGATCAAATTTGGAAGGTGTTTTGTTTATCTGGCCGTGGAGCAGCAGCAGTCAGCAAGCTCTTATAAAAGAAGGTGGAGAGATCCCTTATCTGGGTGGAATTTAATGAAAAATAAACAAGAAGATGGCTACGATTTTAGGAAGGCATAACCTCTCCCTACAATTTAATTTCCTTTCAAGAGAGAAGATGGTATGAAATCTTTACCGATTCCAACGTAATTAAAGGCGTACTCTACAGCACAATATTATGCCCACCTCCCCCACAACTTCAGTTCTCTTGTGTTGAGTAGTAATTTTTCTTTAGCACGTGAGTTCCATTAGCTGATCCAGTTACATCCTGCCTGGTATCTCTATCTACTCCATTTTGACAACACCAAGAGCTGGAACTCTAAACCCACAATTCCAAAAATAGTTTCTTTGAAAACGAAGATGCAATCACAAATAGATGGGATTGAAAAGTCCCCTGGACAATGTCTTCTCAGGTTCCTTTAAGCAAACAGTGGTGACGAGCCAACTCATCTACCAGCAGCCTCAAGAAGTCAACCACAAGAATGCATTTATCTCTTTTGTTGAACTTAATGTACATTCTTAGCTTGGAGACCTCATTTGGGTCTGTCTTTATTGTGCATCCTGCCTGTCTTGGCTCCCACCGGACACTTTTCATTTCCTGTCACCGTGGGAGTGATAAGTACCAGTACCCCTTTGAGATAGGACCTTTCAATTAGAGAAAGTTTGGTATGAGCTTGAGAAAGGATAGGAATTCTTTGTGGTAATCTTGCAGGCATTTTGAGGCACCCCCTCTTTTCATTCCCTCTGAGCAGAGAATTTGCTTGCTAGAGCCAACCTACATTTCTCAACACTTCGCACCAATTTCTAGTACAGTGGGGCCTTGACTTACGAGTGTCCCGACTAACGAGTTTTTCGGGATATGAGCCATCTCTCAGCCGATTTTTTGCTTTGAGTTGCGAGCTAAAATTCGGGTTATGAGCCAGCTTCAGATACCCCACCGCTAGTTAGCGCAGCGAACGTCATAGTGAACGCCACAACATCAGCCCAGCATTTCAATTCATTATAATGGTGAAAATTGATTTGACATACGAGTAATTTGAGTTACGAGCTCGGTCATGGAACGAATTAAACTCATAAGTCAAGGCCCCACTGTACAACCCTCCTGATCCAGCCACTGTTTACGAAGACTCACAATTTTCACGTATGTCCCTTCCAACTGGAATATTATCATCCCTTTATCACTTCTGAAAGTCTTACCTATCATGGATGTTTTATCTCAAACTCAGTCTTCCCCATGAATTCTTTAAGCGCTCCATTCTGCAAAGTTACTTTTTTCCCCCCCTCTCTGGAACTCTTATAAGACGCATTGTTGACACTGCTTAGTGTATAGTTACAAAACACTTCCTTGGCTTGTTAATGACCGTTTCCTTCATTCAGTCTTCAAGGTAGGGCCTTTCTTCTTTCACAGTGTGTCTCATCTACTTCAACACACTCTTAGTGAGCTCTCAACTTCCCACAGGCACCACAACCAGCCTCCAGATGGCAATTTAAGAGGGGTTCCAGCATCAGCCCAAAGTTGTTGTGTTTTGTTTTGTTTTCTCGGATAACCTAGATGGTGGGATTGAGTCTAGCTACCTCTCCAATAGTCAATAGTCAATCTGACATATTTCATTAAGTCTCAACATCAAAGAGAAAGGCCGAATATAGATCCTTCAGTTTTTTCAAAGCCAATTTGTTTACTCCTCTTCAGCAAACTCCAAGATAACAAACATCCCCATGGTTATATGGGAGGGACAATAGGACTCCATGTAGCTAGGGAATCTCCCTCCCCCGAAACAATAGACGTCAACATCATTCATTTTCCCAAAATGAATGAAGTCAGCTCCAAAGGTGAGTCTCTTTCTGTAGAGATGGATGGTAGAATGTTTTTTTCATTAACATTTTCATGAATCAAATCAAAGCTCTTCTAACCACATAGCAACTAGTTACACTAACGCTCACACATATGTACAAAGGCATTGAGATTTCATGTTTCCTACCTGTCACTTTAAATTTGTTGTTATTGCTTAAATCATGCCTCCTGTGTATGAGCACTAACTGTGTCCCAGTTAATGTAATATTTTACATACATGATCTCTCATCTTTTTACCCCTGATAGCACACAGCATTAATTAGGTGCTTATTCTATTGCCATTTTCAAAGCCACGTTTGCCTGCTGTTGGAACCCTGTATTTGTTAGGAGACAAAATGTGGTCGGATTTAGGTAATACATCACCATGTCTCTAAAGCAGCGGTTCTCAACCTGTGGGTCGCGACCCCATAGGGGGTCGAACGACCCTTTCACAGGGGTCGCCTAAGACCATCCTGCATATCAGATATTTACATTACGATTCATAGCAGTAGCAACATGACAGTTATGAAGTAGCAACGAAACTAATTTTATGGTTGGGTCACAACATGAGGAACTGTATTTAAAGGGCCAGAAGTTTGAGAACCGCTGCTCTAAAGCATCATAGGGATCTCGTCAGTTTCTTGCTTGCCTAGCCCTCCTTGTAGCCTGAGGTGGCTGTGTAACACAATTTGCTGGGAAGACAACAGCAGAAACCTGCTAAATGTTTCTAGAAAGGGTTTTGATTCCCTGATAAAAGGGAACCAACACCAATTGCCCCCCTTTGCCTTTTTAATTGCCTCGCGTGGACTGTGATACCTGGAATTGTAGAAGCTGTTTTCCAGCTGTGAGGCAGCCTCATTAAGGAGAGATGGAAATACCTGCAGAATTTCAGCCCGTGTGCCCCCTGAATTCATGCCCATACCAGCCACCCCCAGACTCAGTTGTATTTGAGATGTGTCATTTTCAAGATAAGATCCTTTAGGTGTTCTGTTACTTGCAGCTAAAACATTTCCACGGATTCACCTTGTAAGTGAAATGCCCTTATTCCCTTTCACTGATGAGAGAACAGAGGTTCAAAGAAAGCTGGGTAACAGTAAATGCTGTCGGTTTTTCTTTTGCCTTTAAGTTCTAGAACATTGACTGTGTTCTTGATATTGTACCCGTTGCTAGGAGTGGACGAATAAGACACCGTCCCTACCGGATGAATGGCACAATCTTGATTTCAGCCTGGGATTCATCATAAACAAAAAATCTTGTTTTAAATTTTATTTTCCTCCTTCTTCCCATCTGGTCAACCTAAACCAGGGGTTCTCAACCTGTGGGTCGCGACCCCTCTGGGGGTCGAACGACCCTTTCACAGGGGTCGCCTAAGACCATCGGAAAACACATATATAATTACATATTGTTTTTGTGATGAATCACTATGCTTTCATTATGTTCAGTTTGTAACAATGAAATTGGAGGTCACCACAGCATGAGGAACTGTATTAAAGGGTCGTGGCATTAGGAAGGTTGAGAACCACTGAGCTAAACAGATCAGAAGGGTCATTTCGGCTTGATTTTGAGAAGAGTGCAATCTCTGCAAAAAAAAAGAAACTTTGAGTATTTCTAAGCAAGTGCTTCCAGTGGCTAAGTTTATTAACAAGTTTATTAACAGAGTTCTTGACACGTGGCCCGCCCAGAATGAACGAGGGCAGTCGCGTTGTTTGACTTTGGCGGGCACATCCCTGAACCGCAGAGATAAACTTGCTTCCGATCCTGTGTGATGTGTTTTCCTAGGCATTTGTGCCCAGCACGCTGACTCCGATCTCTGTCTCCCTTTGAACGCTTCCCTTTCTGAAACAGGAGACAAACGGTCGCTTTAAGTTTTTAGCAAATTAAAATCGGCTGAGAGCACCTGGCCCCCACGGAGTAGAGAAAACGGTTTGCATCATAACAACTTACTTCTGCCCAGTGTCTACCGCAGCGGCTCTCCACCTTGGCTGCACATTAGAATCACCTGGGAATCTTTTTACAATCCTGATTTCTGGGCCTCATCCTCCGGAAATTCTGTTTCTTTGTCATGGGGTGAGGCCACAACATGAGTAAGAAAGAAACAATTTCCACTTGCGAGGCATTCCAGCGCTCAGCTCCTCAAGCCAATGGGCCACATGCCTCTGACCACCTCAGATGGGGCCTTGCCTGGCGCTTCCATATTCGGAGGTGACATGAAGGATGGAGGCAAGTGGCCTGAAGGAGGGAGGAGTGAGGGCAGCCTCTGACCCTCCTCGGAGATCTTGGATGGTGCCTTTGCATCAGGTATATGAGCTTTCCTCTCGGTCATTTCCTCTGCACTTGGGTAGCACAGCATGGAGCCTGCCATTAGGAACAGGTTTATTGCCACCTCGCACACGTTTTATTGGGCAGTCTCTAAAACACGGTGTCAAGTTCGAGTAATGTGCGATTCCGGGAACCTTTTGGAGAATTTTAGTGTTTCAGGAAAGGGTCCTGTGAGAATTCTTAAGTTTCAGAAATGAAAAGGAGTGAGGACTCTGTATGTACTCCCCCATCCCAACACACACACATACACACGACCCCTTCCTCTGGTTCCGTGGTAGATCTGTACCATTTTTCTTTCAAGAGGATCATCTATGCTGAAGATGGATCATTCTTGGGCTTTTCAGAGAGCAGATATCCAGATTTGCCATTTGGCTGGAGAAATTATTCATCCGTATTTATACTAAGTCACGACACACATTTGAATCCTCAAGATGATTTATTTGACATGACTATCTCTGCCATTAAGCCCAAGCTCCCTTCTCTATTTCACCAGGAAATAGTTTGATAGGAACTCAAGGCAGATTTTTTTTTTTAATGTTCCAAGAGGGGGAGAGACTTGACCTTGCATCATTAGCCTGGAAATAAATGTTTACTGTGCCATCCAGCTAGGGCCATGCAACCCTCATTGCCTCCCATCACATCTGGAGAATGCTTTATAGAGGAAGATGCCCAGGAAGTGCTTGTGGATTGAATGGATGATGATGAAACAGATGAATAAATAAAGGGTGGACAATAGTGTTAATCTGTGTAGCTGCTTCCCACTTGACATCAAAAGACTTGACCAACTGACATTTTCATACCCTATGTCTACAGCTCTGTAGCAGATGAACGGATAAAAAAGACACCAAGGATTTGTCCCCTAACGTGAAGGGGGACTCAGCCGAGTTAGTTGAAAAATGCACAAGCACTTGAAGTGAGTGCCAGCCCAGTCCTTATACAACGTGCGGGCCTCTTCTTGACTTGCCAGTTAGATTACTCACAGCTTCTCCATTGAAGACTGCTCCCTCTCCTTCTGCCCTGCCTAACCCCTGCCTCTCTCTCCCTCACCCGCAGGCTGGACCTGCTGGGGCCCCATCTACCTCCCCTCTCCTGTTCTTCCTTACCATTTTACCTTCTTCATTCCACATTCTCTATTAACCCGTAGATCCCAACTCCCAGCTTTGGCTTTGATGTGTGTGTGTGTGTGTGTGTGTGTGCGCGCGCACGTGTGTATATACTTATCTCTATTCACGATCAACACATTGTAAAACTCCAGGGATGATGATGATGGAGAAGAAGGAGAAGAAACACATTATTATTCTATACCTTAAGAAAAAACAAGTGACCACCTGAATAGACCACCTTCTAGCACCAAAATATTTGAAGATGAGGAATAAGACAATGTTCCCCTCATTTACAAAGTGACATAATTGAAATATCTAAATTACTTGCAAACCCCTCCCCCACCCCCTAAATGGGATTACTTGTTAGGATACTACTCATATAATTTATATGTCAACTACAGTACTATGAGCTGAATTGTGTCCCCCCAATAATCATATGTTGAAGTCCTAACATCTATTGTGGTGCTATTTGGAGGTGGGGACTTTGATACATAATTGGGTTTAGATGAGGTCATGAGCGTGGGGCTCTCAAGATGGGATTAGTGCCCTTGCAGAGGGAAGTGGTCATCGATAAGCTGACCAGAAACTGACCAGTTGGTGTCTTAATCTCTGATTTCCAGCCTCCAGAACTGTGAGGAAATACATGTCTATTGTTTTAAGCCACCCAGTCAGGGGTATTTTGTTATGGCAGCTCAAGCTAAGACACACAGCAAAACAGAACCCATTAAAGGTCGTTCCTGATGGACAGAAAGATTATATTTTTAAGAGAGTCATTGAAAGCTCTTCCTTCCTGGGAGAAAAATCCCAGATGGAGGTTCTTCAATTTGACAATAGACTCAACAGTCTCCTCACATTGTTCTGCTCCAGTCTGGCCCCCTTCCACTATTCTCCATGCAAGGCATTCAGGGGTACGTGTTGAAACTGGGTTCAATATTGTTTACTGAAAGGTAAATTTCTACTTCAAACCTCCCCACAGGTGACCCACTGCCCTAAAGCATAGTCTGCTATTACACATGATTCATCAGCAATAATCTCTCTTTCCCATGGACCTTTGCACACACTACTTAACCCTTTTGTAATCCCCAAGCCCCTGCTCCTCCCCTTCCTCCACACTTAAAAAAAAATATATATTTTATTGATATTTTACAGAGAGGAAGGGAGAGCGATAGAGTGTTAGAAACATCAATCAGCTGCCTCCTGCACACCTCCTACTGGGGATGTGCCCGCAACCAAGGTACATACCCTTGCCCGGAATCGAACCTGGGACCTCTCGGTCCGCAGGCCGATGCTCTATCCACTGAGCCAAACCGGTTAGGGCTCCTCCACACTTTTTAATAACTAACTTCTACTCAGCCTTCAGAATTCAACTGTTGCATCACATCTGTGGGGAACCTCCCTTGGTTTCCTCAAGGCTGGGAAGATGTCTGTCCCCTGTGGTTCTAATTCGTTATAGACATCCCCTTTACCTCTCTGTGTGGTGACTGTTGACTGGTCTCAGGCCTTACATGATAATCTCTTAGAAGGCGAGGACTCTGTCTTCTCTTCAGTGTGTATACCTAGAGCAAACCCAACAGTTGGCATGTGTGTGCACTCAAGTTTTTATTGAGAAAATGGTGAAATGAGTCATTTACTTTCCGGGTCTTTCTGACTAGCATTGTTACTGTGACTCACGGTCACAAGCTCAAGGCTGATCCCCACAATTCAGAATTGTATCTCTCTAGTTGGCACGATCCTACGTTTAAATCCGCCTTTGACTCTCCTGACCGCTAAGTCCCACTTGTTCTCTAGCTTTCAATATAAGCACAGTTGCGAGGGCCTATTTATTCTGGCATAAAAGTTTGAAGCAGGAAAGGAATAGATTTCAAGGAACGTCTCTGGTCCTTCTGGCTTGATCTTTCATTCCCAGAAGAGGAGACTTGGGTTTTATTCTCTCTTCCCTTTTTGCTTCTTTGCCCTTGTCATAATTAGATGATATGAACACGAATAAACTGCCTGGCTGAGTATGAACTCAGATAACAGAAAACATCTCTTTCAACACCTCTTAATCTTACCAAATGATGCATACAATAAAGTTACAAATATTTGTACTTGAGCCTTTCCTATTGGCTCTTGATAGAGGATTTCTTTAGATGGTACTGTGACAGTTAAGATAATCTAGCTTTTTTTTTTAAAACCCACATTAGTAGAAACTCACTAAAAATCAACCTACTTGGCCAAGATTGATGGACTCATTGATTTTAATGTTTATGAAATTTTTTATAATGTTATGTTTGATGTTGATGGCTTTGCTTAGAAGAAATCGCACTTTTCAAACACTGCTCTTACTTAGACAAACTAGTTCTAGCTTCAAGTGTGGTACTAAAAAACAAAGCAAAACAAAACATTCAATTTTTATCTAAGATGGTGGGCACTTTGCTTTCTTTTTTGTCTGGGATCTGATTCAAGGGCCTCGATTCAGTTTATTACAGAATTAACTAAACTAAAACTCAAAGGAAAAATTTTAAAGATGATTTTTATAGCAATGACATCATTATATAAAATGCTGGCATTTCATATTTTCCAAACAGAGACTTGGAAATAACAGAATACAAGTAAAATTAAAAAAAAAGAAAGTTGAAACGAATCCAATTCTGTGTTTTTCTTTCCATTTTTTTCTAACCAGGCTTTCTGTTGCCAGTTTTTACTTTGCATAATAATATATGATGAATTGTCCAGGAAAGACCCAGTGGGTACATTTCTCTTAGAAATAAGCCTCACTGTGCAACAGGAGGCCAAGTTCTGGGGCAGTTTGCTTATACAACCATGTCAGATTTTCCTTATTGCTGAGCAATTGGCCAGCCTGGGCATTTGTCAAATACATGGAGGCACTGGCCCCCAGAAAACAGAAAACACAAATCGCTCTATTCAAATGCATCCCTGTTTCTAGAAAAACAATACCAACTCAACACATATCCTACTAGCGATAGTACTGGCACTAGCAATGCTATCTCGGTACACTGAAGCTCCCTGTTTAACATTTTAGTACGTATTTATTTAACTACTCTAAATCATTACACATGGGCCTAGCACTGTGGGCTTTAAAGAATTTTGCTTGCATATCTTCTAAAAGAATTTTGAAAAACTATGAATCCTCTTGTACATTTTCATTTGATATACACAATATTTCATTGTAATTTGAAATAATTGCCAAAGATATAATTCTCATGATAAATACTACTATTATAAAGTACTTCTCTATACAGTTGATGACAAACTGAAATATATTTTCTTCAATAAATACCAAATATAAAAAGGAAATAGTTACTGGAAATGCATCTCCCTATAGATGTATTGGGATTCCCCTCACTCAATACTTTAATGGATACAGGGATGAATATTGTTTATTGCTAGAAGGAGGCGGGGTCAAGTGGAAATTAATAACAAAAGTAAGAAGGCATTGGGCCACTAAAAAGTGAGGAGCTTATAAAAGATTTTTATTTTTAGGAGAATTATTCATAGGGGAATATAATATGCTCTTATTAAGACACGCCAGTTCTAATGTACAGTAGGAATAAATAAGCATACCAAAAGTTGATAAATGAGAAAAGTTTTGGAAAAAGATCAGTGAAAATGTTCTTATGAGTTTGAATAAATGGTTAAAAAAGATAAAATGTTAACTGACTGTAATACATATCTTTTATTTCAAAATGTAATGTTGATCTGTAAGAAATAATTATGAAACTTTTTATCTCCTTAAAATAATGCAAAATATGCAACTGAGACTTGAGATGTAGGAAAATATTCATTAGGCTCTTCCTTTTTATTCTAGGTGAGGAAAATGAAAAGAGGGTGTGTTTTGTGGTAAAGTGTAATTTCCCAGCATACTTTTTATGAATCTTGACTATTCTAGTCCTAAACTAGATGGATAACTATGTCGATAGGTAGGTAGGTAGTAGTAGCTAGCTAGCTATATAGATAGATAGAGGCACAGAGCTTTGCCTTGAGTGTATGGCCTGGATAACATCAGGCAGTGCAGGCTTGCGTGTTTCTTATTGATATTTGCTCTGCTTCCACAAGTCTATCCCTCTGAGAGATACGTTCCTTGATGATATTTGTGGAATTGAAGAGGGAGGGCTTTAAGCAAACGTTAACATTATTATAATCATTAAAGGAGGTTTATCAGACACAAATATTTCATAGTGTTCCTTATTTTCTACCCTGGAGAATTTTACACTCCTGTGTAATGTTCCACAATATGATTCAGGATGGAGGGGAATTACACTTTTCTTTGATACACAAGGAAAGTAATGATTCTGTGAGGGGACCAAGGTATGAGAGAACCTGGCTGATGTGTGAACATGGGTAAATTCTCAGACATCAGTTTTAAGCAAGAGTAAATGCAAGGAATTTGAGGATCTAGAAATTGTCTCCCTAACACCACCTATCACTATATGCCTCCTTGGAAAGTCTCTCTAGACCTCCACGGTTACTGAGTTTATCAGTTCAGATAGCCAGAAAGTTTAGAGGTGGAGCAGAAATCAGGGCTGATTTGACTTAATGACAGCTGGGTTTAGGAAACTGTCACGTGCAAACCCAAGTCCACTCCTATTCTGGGGATCCAGTCAACCTTAGGACACGACCAGCACACTCTTAGGACCAAAGATAACTTGGTTCAAATCCTGACTCTGCATCCTGTTGGCTGTGTGACCCTGACAAATTATGTAATCACAGATGACCTGCCTCTCAGATTGGAGATGAAAATAATAGTTTCTACTTGATAGGGTGAATGGTTGGAATTAATAGTAGTGCGTTTAACCCAGTGGTTCTCAACCTTCCTAATGCTGCGACCCTTTAATACAGTTCCTCATGTTGTGGTGACCCCCAACCATAAAATTATTTTCGTTACTACTTCATAACTGTAATGTTGCTACTGTTATGAATCGTAATGTAAATATCTGATATGCAGGACGTATTTAGGTGACCCCTGTGAAAGGGTCATTCGACCCCAAAGGGGTCGCGACCCACAGGTTAAGAACCCCTGAATTTTAACCAGTTGCATTTTCTTTCATTCACCAAAAAGATAGGGAAGATGAAGTGTTATCTAAAATGCTTGATACTCTGTACCTTTGTATTGGATTTTAAACATTGTTTTTGAAATTTAGTTTTGTTTAGAGGTCATGACCTGGCCCAGAACCTGACAATTTTTACATCGTGATCCACAATGCTAAGGCATAAAATAATGTTGTAGATGTATCAGTTCAGTAATGAATAAGCCAAAGTTCTCTGAACATGGCTGGCTCATCAGAGTTTGGAGTGTGGCTCATGGATTAACAATTGTAAAAGATTATACTGATGTCATGATTAGGGTACATCATGTCATTTGTAAGACCTAAAACTGCTAAAAACATATTTTTGTCTTGACTCTGGAGAATTAATTTTTAAAATAACCATAATAAAATCTATATTGTTTTCTAATAGTCTTACCCTAATAGAGAGGTGAACTTCAAATCTGAAAATATCTCCAGTGTTGTAGATAAGGTCTTCTAATTTGAATGTATAATAAATTCTAAATTGATTTGAAAAGTAAACATTTAAATTTCAAAAATTTAAAGTCAAAATTGAATTGAATTAGATTTTAAATTAAAATTAATTTTAAAATTCTTCTAAACTTGTATTTTGAAAGCTTTTTTGGAATGGAAATCCCACTAATCATGAACCATTCTAGACACATTCCCTCTCAGAGTTTGGAAATGACATGAATAGTATTAGAGTCTGCTAGTCCTGTGAACTGAGCGCACATTAACTCCAGAATTATATGACCTGTGCCTTATGCTTGGAGAGGAAAAGGAACAAATCTACAGAGAAATATGGATGAAGCAGGAGTAGGGAGAGAAGTAAAGCAAAAACCAGAGACTAAGAGAGTCTAGGAGAGGGCTGTCTTTGTTGCCTGATGATATTTTTATTGCTTTTCCAGTTCTTTCTCAGGCTCAGCTACCCCTACCTCCGGGATCTTTGAGAAACATTGAATACTAACAATTTTTTAATCATATTGCATGGTCTTGTCAGGAAAACACTTGTCCATATGAGAGAAACACTGCACTTTTTTTCACTCAACCAGCATTTCATGAAGGTGTACTCAGCACAGAGTACAGTGTTCTGTGTAGGGTATGAACAAATAAACAAGATAGACACAATGTCAAACTCATAATCTGAAAGACGGAAGTGACTGATGATAGTTAGCAGAGGTTGCTCAATATTGTGGCCATAATAACACCAACCTACTCTAATGGTATTGGAGAAGCCTACCGCGAGAAAGTAATGTTTAGGCTGAAGTTGGTGGGTGAAAATATGGAGGTCACAAGCATTACCTCTGTGTGTGTTAGAACCCAGCCAACCTTGCTTCCCAATTATTAATATCCAATACTTCTGGGGAGGAAGCATAGTGAATTGTTTCCTCCCCATTCAAATTTTCAGAGGTAATTTGTACAGTTGGAAGAAAAAAAGAAAAGAAAACCAAATGTGGAAATATTTAAAATGAAAATGAAGAGCAACTGGTGTATTTCCCACCCCCCACCTCCAGCGAAACATGACTCCAAGCATCTAAGAATCCTTTCTAAACTCAGAGGTTAAAGGAACAATTAAGGTGTTTAAGACAACTTAGTAAAAGCGATCTGACCCCAGTAGAGTTATTATCTCTTTATGTTGGATAAAAGGAAATTACAGAACACCGAAGCTTGCCACATGGGATGTGGAGCAAGAATTAGATAGATTTCCTCTTTGGGGAACCTGGCTTCAGCTTGATTAATCATCTAATCAGATGTCTTTGTTTAATTTTAGTTTCCTTATCAACCCAAAGCAAGAGCTTTGTGAACTCCCCATCTGTGTAAACATAGCAGTTATAGGTGAGGGGAGACAGCGTCCTTTTTTGGGCGCGGGTCTGGGTTTCATTTCTTTCCCTTTAATTGTGGATCAGCTAACGGAAACATACACCTAATATTTTTTCAGAAAAAGACACATTTTTACAATGCTAGGTTAATATTAATAATTAGCTAGCTTAGTGCAGGCAGAGAGCACATCAGACAGGAATAGCTGAATGGAGATCCCAAAGCAGGAAGGAATGTGAATGGTTGTTGTATTTGGACGGAAGAGCATGAGGGGGAGAGTGAGAGAGGCTGGGGAGATAAGCAGGGGCCAGAGGATGCAGGGTGTAGAACCGCAATAAGAATTTGCAAATTTATCATAAACGCTGTCAGAAGGTTTCAGGCAGAGAGATACGATCAGATGTGCACTTTGAGACAGTGAATTAGAGGCAGTGGATACAGGCACCTTTGTTAGCAAGCGATTGCAGGAGTTCGTATGGCTTGGACTAGGCTACTTGTGATGGTTAAAATAGAGAAAGGGGAGAGGGGATGGACTTGAAAGAGATTTAAGAGATAGAATTTGCCGAAAGCGGTTTGGCTCAGTGGATAGAGCGTCGGCCTGCGGACTGAGGGGTCCCGGGTTCGATTCCGGTCAAGGGCATGTACCTGGGTTGCGGGCACATCCCCAGTGGGGGATGTGCAGGAGGCAGCTGATCGATGTTTCTCTCTCATCGATGTTTCTAACTCTCTATCCCTCTCCCTTCCTCTCTGTAAGAAAATCAATAAAATATATTTAAAAAAAAAAAAGAGATAGAATTTATTGGGTGATGAATGTTTTCCAAGAAGAGGAGAAAATTCAAACAGGATGGCCACGTTTGCAGGTTGGGAACACTGGAGAGGAAGCAGGTTTGGGTCAAGTTCACTTTTATTCACATATCAACCTTGAAGTGCTTGTGAGGCATCTAAAAGGGGTGGGGGGGCGCCATGTAGGCAGGTCTGGAACCCAGAAAGCATAATGCACACTGGTACGTAGGTGGTACTCAAAGCAATGGATATACTTAAGATTTCCCAGGCCTCCTCTCTCTGACTAACATTTCACCACGTCAGAGAGAGGAGGCTTGCGAGAGAGTCCCAAGTGGCTCCAAGCCTCAGAAGTCCAGTATAGAAGGAAGGTAGTGAAAAAACAAGGAAACGAACAACCAGAACTGGGAAAAGAGGGACTGGAAGAACTCTGGGGGGTACGTCCAAAATTATTGTGGGGGCCAAGTTTCTGAATAACTCCTGAAAACTTTCGAGGAGTCTCGTTTCTCTTCGAATGACAGGGAAATACATCGATTATGACAAATCGGCCCTCACTCATCCACACAGCTGGGCTTGTGGAAGAGTTGTGCTGGAATATAGGCCTGTTTTTTTCTGAGTAAAGAATCCTTTCTTCCGTGCAGTAATCTAGTGGCTGTTTTTTAGAGGTTCTACCCAAAGCTGTGTCAGTCAGCGAAGGGGTATCATACTTGGGGAGAATAAAAATTCTAAATGGCAACTGGCAGAGGAAGTAGGCTTCCCAAGTCCCAATGTACTTTTGACCTAGGGAAGTGTATCCAGGGGGTTGGGCCATCTCCCCATTGTTCCCCAATGGGAATCGAGATTCAATTATTCTAATGCGTGGAGTCCACCTGGCCACTAGAGGGCTCCAGTCACACAGGTGATAGTTTGCTATAGAGTCACCAGGGCCAACAACAGTCTGCTTCAAAGTCTATCTGTGAAACGAATGTATTTTTGTACGTTTCAGTCATACAATAGAGTTAGTGTTAGAAACACCGACTGAGAAAAAAAAAAATAGATGGAGTGATTATATTTCCCTCTGCTTGGAGGTCTTTTCCCAACTGCATATAATTTACACAGGTTGGCAACCTACAAAATTCTTTGTTAGCAAATTATAGTGTACAATTACTTCTTAACTCTGTCTTTGTTTCTTTACCCTCTTGTTCCTGTGAACAATTTTATCCTTCTTTCCCACTTTGTAAAGCTTACAAAGGAAAAAAAAAAAAAGAAAAGAAATTAAACTAAAGCAGAATTATGGGAACTCTGTTCTTTTCTACCCTTGTCCTACTGGTCTACCAAAAACACCGTCTTAAATGCTTCTCAGTACATATAACGTAATGCAAAGCCATTTTCAGCGTCCCTTTCAGGAATCATGCTCTGACAATGGAACATGACTTTTTGAGGTGAAATATGTTGTCATCACATATTACTCCCAAATTCCTCAAAGATAGGCCAACTATTTTGGGATGGACTAGGTTGGAAACTTGTCTGTTTGCAGGCTTTTGAACAATTTTTTGAGGGGCCTTTGGACACAAACTCAGGGACTGGGGGAACTGTAAGAGGCAGCCCATGAGTTTAACCTTTCTACTCCACCTCTAGGCTGATCTTGCTAGACTAACATCAAGGGATTCCTGGGTCTAGAAAATTAAAAAATGATGTTGAGAGAGAGAGAGAGAGAGAGAGAGAGAGAGAGAGAGAGAGAGAGAGAGAGAGAGAGAGAAAACACCATCCGTGTGAGAGGGAAACATTGATCAGCTGCCTCCTGCATTCCCCCCTACAGAGGATCCAGCCCAAAACGTAGGCCTGTGCCCCGACCAGGAACTGAGCCAATAACCTTTCATTGCCCAGGACGATGCTCAATCAACTGAGCCACCCTGGCCAGGGCCTGGGTCTAGAAATTTGATTGTAGCTGTATATTCCTCTTTGCTCTGACAAAGATGGGTGCTCTAGGCATAGAGTAAGATCAAAGAGCTTTTTCTGCCTTTTCCCCCTCTCACTCCCCTCCCTCCCCCCCCCCCAAACGAGTTAGTTCTACTTTGGAGCTAGAGTGTTAAAAAAACCCCCAGCAGATCTTTAGTGGGTGTATCTGCTACCAACTCAAAGACTGACTGACCTTGGCATCTTCAGGGAATTTCAGGGAAGAGCAAGGTCACCATTTAAGGTAACTGCCAGGAATTGTGGCCTAGGAATCCAAAATAGGTGGAATCTCATTTGGACCTGTTGTATAACCAGCCGTGTGTGGGTTAGAAAGTTACGACATAGTTTTTTTCCTTTAGTCTCAATTGTTAAATCATGAGCAATACCTATTTCTATCTAATAGATTTCTCCTTTTGTGCTTTTTAAAAATACTTAATTTTTTATTGATTTCAGAGAGGAAGAGAGAGGGAGAGAGAGAGATAGAAACCTCAATGATGACAGAGAACCATTGATCAGCTGCCTCCTCTACACTCCCTACGGGGATCGAGCCCACAAACCAGGCATGTGCCCTGACTTGGAATCAAACCCTGACCTCCTGGTTCATAGGTCGATGCTCAACCACTGAACCACACCAGCCAGGCATCTCCTTTTTTGCTTTTGTCAATGATGGGTCACTTCCTAGTGTCATTTAGGACTTTCACAAGTGCCATTTCTGCACCTATTTTATGACACCAAAACAAATCATAAAATGCAAATGAATATATTGTAGGGTTTAAACTGAATCATGTTTATTAAGCTTCTTACTAAGTGTGGCATTACACTGCATTTGAAGCCATTTAAAAGTTCACCAAATGCATTTCAAATATATATTTTCAGGGCTGAAGATCATAACCAGACAGTTCACCTGCTTTGTGGATTTTACTCTGTACATTTTGCTTTTATCCGCTGACATCACCTTTGATCTGAAAATTTTTTGCAATAAACTAGAATATATAAACACAGGAATCAAATATCTTCTCCTAAAAGCCCTGCTTGGATGCCTCCCAAATCCTTCCTGATTGCCAGCAGAAGCATTATTCACACAGTTTGAGGGACGCCCTAAGAGATGAATGTTTTGAGTAGCCGGAACATCACGTGGCTACCCTTGCTAATTATGGTACAATTGCCAAAGTTTAAAAATTGGCAAGAGCATCAGCTCTCAACAGCTTCCTTTACCCTTTACAGCGTGGCCGTTGGGCTAATGACACTCTAAGGAAGCTTTCTCTCTCTTGTCCTATGTGTTTCCTTCCTTCTACCTTTTCCATGAATTAAAAATTAGGAGCAAGTTTTGGAGTCCGTGGTAAAGATGAAGATGGAGGATGTTTCCATTTATAACACTGACCTCAATCCTTTTAGTTAGTTTTCCAGTGAAATCTATCCATGTAAGATGGGTAGGCTGTGAAGGAGAGGAGAGGAAACAGTAGGAAAGAAGAGGGGAAGGTTGGCAGAGAAGATGGGTGGTGAGATACCAAATGCAAGAAGCCTTTCTACTTGAGAAGAAAGTGCTGTAGTCCGAACAGAAAATGAATCGCATGTAACCAGGAATGACATAAATCATTTCTCTTCTTCATGTCCAAAGCCACAGGGTCTGCCCGCTGCTGTGTCGATTCTAAATCAAGCTCACATGGAATATTCCACTGGGTTCCTGTGCCAAAGAGCAAGGGAGAATCTCACAATCAATACACAGCTGATTTGGTCAGGGGAATATATGCCACCACGAAATCGAAACAGATCGGGCAGCACGAACCTCTGGAGTTATGCCTTCTAGAATGCTTTGTGTTTCTATTAAATATTGTGCATGGGTCCTTATGTTAGTTTCAATTTATTGTTATAGTGAATACTGACGGCGTAGATCTGTTTGCCATGTGGGTTTTAGGCATCTGTTGAATATCAGGGAATGTAATCAAGGGATTTGCCAAGAACTCCATCGGAGATGTGGCCTTTTTCTGAGTTGAGAACACCACCTAAAATATACTGCCCGTTGCCCTGACCAGTCTGGCTCAGTGGATAGAGCATCGGCCTGCGGACTCAAGGGTCCCAGGTTCGATTCCGGTCAAGGGCATGTACCTTGGTTGCGGGCACATCCCCAGTGGGGACTGTGCAGGAGGCAGCTGATCAATGTTTCTCTCTCATCGATGTTTCTGGCTCTCTATCCCTCTCCCTTCCTCTCTGTAAAAAAATAAATAACATATATTTAAAAATATATACTGCCTGACAGTAGTGCAATAATGCATCTGATCTGGGGCGTGCAATAATCAGCCACGATGATTGCATATAGATACAGCCATGTTTCTTATTTATTACAATCCCAAGACAGTGTCTCACATTACGCTTTCAGAACTTTGAACTCCCAACTCAATCTACCTGTGAATTTGGTTCTTTTTCCATCGCGGAACTGAAAGGCTATCTTGAGTTAGGGGTAAAGTCCAAAAGGAAGTGGGTATTCTTTAAAGACAAGTGACTGCACTTTAGGGAGGGTGATTTGTTATTCAACATTTTTCTAGATGAGGGATTGAGATTCAGTTCGTATGGGGCCAAGGATTGAGTAGTTGTTGTTTGGTGGTGGTTGTTTAATTTGGTCAGTGGTCCAGATAGGCTTTCTAGATGCAAAACTTAAGAAATGCATAGGTTCTTTACTGTTTTCATAGTGCTGTCACATAGATGCACTGTAATCTGGTCTGGACAGCAAAACTATCTCACTGAGATGAGTATATTTGTGCCACCTTTGTGTAGAGTTGGCCACATTTTTGAAAAAACAAATCTTTTCTTTTTGCATGCGTATGTCTTTCATTTCTCTGATTTGCAGTTGGGTGTGAATACTGAGTTATAGAATCATGTTTGAAACATGACATTCAGTCGCACATATAGTTTTCTCTCTGACCGGTTTATCTAAGCATGCGTGGAGTGAGGCGATGGGCAGTTCGAAGTATATATTTTCTTGCTGTCACACAAGGCGACTTGGATACGCTCTGAAGTGAGGAAGAGCTTCCCTTCCCAGGAGCCTGAGCCCCTGTCCTGGGGAGTGGCCATCCCCTCCGAGACAGGTCTCCCCCGGCTGTGACTCTCCAGCTCTTTCCTGGCCTACGGAGCCTGGCCTGCCCTTTGCAGGGGGTACGTGTCAAGTTCAATTCTCTATCAGTGAGGCAACCTTTTGCAGAATTGATCACACGCATTCAGACTGCCTCCTCCCTTTCTGTGCATTGGGCTCCTCCACCAGGGGATTCTTGTCGGACGGGAATGGGGAGACTAGATGTGTTGACCCTGTCCCAGAGGGAGGAGGGGCTGCCCAGGACATGGGTACGTGGCCTGGGTCCATGCACACCGCGGGTTTTCTTGTAGCACAGTCCCCATTGTTCTGCACTGTCTTCTGCCCCTTCCTTTTTACTCACATCCCACTCCCTCCACCACCATGGCCGGAATAACAGTTCCTATGTTCTTGTCATTTTAACCATTTTTAAGCTGTCAGTTCAGTGACACTGAGTGCATTTGCAGTATTGTGCAGCCATCACCACCATGAGTCTTTAGAACTTTCTTCATCTTTCAAAATTGAAATTCCATTCATCTCCTCATTGCCAACTCTCCCAGCCCCTGGTAGCCACCATGCTACCTTTTGTCTCTACAAATCTGACTATTATAAGTATTTCATATAAGTAGAATCATACTATATTTGTCTTTATGCCTGCTTGTATCACTTCGAGGTGTATCCATGCTGCAGCATGTGCTAGAATAGCCTTTTCTTTTTAAGGCTGAATAATATTTCATCATATGTAAATAGTACATTTTGTTTATTCATTCACTCATGGATGAACTTGTGGTTTCCTTCACTTTTTGACTATTGTGAATAGTGCTGCTAAGAACTCAAATATACAATGTTTATCTGAGTCGCTTCCAATTCTTCGGAGTATTTATTCTGAAGTAGAATTGCTAGGTACTATATTAGTCCTATTTTTTAAATTTTTTTTGAGGAACTTGCATATCATTTTGCATAGTGATTACACCATTTTACGTATCCACTAGCAGTGCACAAGAATTTTAATTTCTCCATATCTTTGCCATCACTGAAGTTTCTAGCTTTTTGAAAATAGCCATTCTAGTGGGTGTCAAATAGTATCCCATTGTGCAAAGTGGTATCTCATGGTGTGTTTTTTTAAAAATATATTTTATTGATTTTTTACAGAGAGGAAGGGAGAGGGATAGAGAGTTAGAAACATCGATGAGAGAGAAACATCGATCAGCTGCCTCCTGCACACCCCCTACCAGGGATGTGCCCGCAACCAAGGTACATGCCCTTGACGGGAATCGAACCTGGGACCCTTGAGTCTGCAGGCTGACGCTCTATCCACTGAGCCAAACCGGTTAGGGCTCTCATGGTGTTTTTGATTTGCATTTTCCTAATGGTGAATAACTTTGAGCTCCTTTCACATGCTTATTGGCTGTTTGTATATATTCTTTAGAGGAATATTTATTCAAGTCCTTTTGCCCATTTTAAAATTCGGTCATTTATTTTGTTGTTGTTAAGTTGCAGGAGTTCATATATATTCTGAATAGTAGTCCCTTATCAGATGTATGATTTGCAAATATTTTCTCTCATTCTGTGAGTTGACTTTTCACTTTGTTGGTAGTTTCCTTTGATGCACAGAAACTTTTAATTTTGACGTAGTCAATTTATCTCCTTGTTGCCTGTATTTTTGGTATCATCCTATATAATAAAAGGGTAATATGCAAATTGACCCTAACAGCAGAACTACTGAGAATGACTGGTCACTATGACACACACTGACCACCAGGGAGCAGACGCTCAATGCAGGAGCTGCCCCTTGGTGGTCAGTGCGCTCCCACAGTGGAAGCTCTGCTCAGCCACAAGCCAGGCTGACGGCTGCCAGCATAGCGGTGGTGGTGGGAGCCTCTCAGCAGGGCTAAGGATGTCTGACTGCCAGCTTAGGCCCAATACCCCTGGGAACAGGCCTAAGCCAGCAGGTGGACATCCCCCGAGGGATCCCAGACTGCGAGAGGGCACAGGCTGGGCTGAGGGACACCCCCCACAAGTGCACAAATTTTTGTGCACCAGGCCTCTAGTATCCAATAAATCATTGCTAAATCCTTTCTCCTGTTTTCTTACAAGGTTTTATAGCTTTAGCTTTACCATTAAGTCTTTGACTCAATTGAGCTAATTTTTGTATATGGTATAAGGCAAGGGAGTCTGACTTCATTCTTTTGCATGTGGACAACCAGTTGACCTGGCATAATTCTTTGAAAAGATTATCCTTTCCTCATTGGATGGTCTTGGCACCCTTGAAAGAAATCATTTGCCCATATATGTGAGTGTTTATTTCTTGAGCTCTCTGTTTGATTCCATTGGTCCATATGTCTATCTTTATGTCAGTACCACACCGTTTTTATTATTGTAGCTTGTAGTACTTTTTAAAATAAATATATATTTTTATTGATTTCAGAGAGGAAGGGGGAGAGAGAAAGAGAGATAGAAACATCAATGATGAGAAAGAATCATTGATCTGTTGCACCGAGCCCACAACCCGGTCATGTGCCTTTGACCAGAATCGAACCTGGGACCCTTCAGTCCCCAGGCTGACACTCTATCCACTGAACCAAACCAGCTAGGGCTGTAGTATATTTTGAAATTAGAAAGCATGAGGCCCCCAATGTGGTTCTCCTTTTTCCTGATTGTTTTACTATTCAGGGTCCCTTGAGATTCCACGTGGATTTTAGGATTTTTTTTCTAATTCTGTCAAAAATGTTGAGTTAAATACATTTTCTGAGAGCACATCTATGGCATGAACCCAAATCTTCCTCTTCCCTCATGTATGACCTGAGCATTTTCTCTTGTTCTGCACCTCACTTGAGGTACATGAGTAAAGACTTGTTTATTTGCCTACAGTGTATTTCCTGTGTCTTGCCCTATCAGATTTAGAGTGGTGGATGCCAGAGACTAAGTTGGCATCACTTTTGGGGACAGCTACTTCCCTGTTGGGGTTGCTCTCACTCTTTGGAAGTTCTTGCCTTATCTCTGTGTGGAGAGACCATAGGCCTTGGGTACCCATGTCTCCGTACCTCAGGATGGCTCGTGGGAAAGTCGCTCACAGCTCATGTAAACATGGTCATCTGGCTAATAATGCGTGTGTGTAGCTGGTAAGAACACAGCTGGAAAACATAAAGATTCAGCCTCTCTCTGCCAACTGGATTTTAATGACCAAACCACAGAGAGTTGGACTATTTAAATAAAAGAGGACAAATGGAAGAAAAATTCAATATCCCTACAAAAAAAGAAAAAAAAACACACACCCAACAGCCATGTGATTTGTAATCTGCAGGACTGCAAAACCAATGTTGTATTTGAGGGGAAGAAAGTAGAGAAAGTGGAAACATTTCTTGGATATGCACAGCGGACACTCCGTGGAGTTTCAGCATTTGACCCAATAAACCGTGGTATTAAAAACGTGCAGGCAGGGATCTCTCCCTTTTTCCTGTTGGAGGTTTAGTTTGGTTTGATTTTTTAGCCGTCTTCCAAAAGAAATTCCAACGTGTTTTTTTTCTTTTCTTTTTTTTTTTTTTTTGACAATTTTATCATTTCTGACTTAAGCCCGTTGCAAATCTCTTTGAAACAACTAGGCCCTAGGGTGGCTCAGGCAGCTGCCTGAATTCCACGCAAATGTAAAAAGTCTCTTCCGTGGTAAGTGCTATACTTTGCCGTAATAGAATCCAGATGCTTAAACCATTCAAAGATTACCTTTTACAGTGTTAACAGAAGCATGAATGTAAGTGTTATGTTAAAACGCAGTCGGATTCCAATTGTTACTAAGCTTTTCGAGCGTAACTTCTGAAGAGGAGTTGAAGGGAGGAAGCTCAGGAAGAAGGGAACTGAAAAAAATAAAAATAAAAGGCTTGGGAATGTCTTATCACGCAGTCACTGGAGAGGGTCCTAATTAGATTACGAGCTGCAGAGAACATGTAATTAATGGCAAAGAGACCCGGAGGCTCCTTCTGAGACAGGAGCAATAACTCAGCAAGCAGGATCTAGGTTTCGCCTCTCATGTAATTTGAAGGGAATTGCCATCAGGAGGTGAAACTGAGCCCCCACAATGCAGTCCTCTGTCGGCTACTGTGACTTATCTTTACTTCCCAATGCCGTGACCATGGAAGGGAGGTTCCTATTGTTGCGTACATGTTGTACATAGAGCGCAGGTGAGCTCTCAGTCTTCTTCGTGTCATTTGATTTATGGTTGGTACATCCTCCGATTTCACATTCTTGTTTAGTGATTGCTGTACACACACCGATATGCGTCAACACCCAACTGTCATGTCAGGAGGAGTGACTCACTCTTTCAGCCTTCAGAATGCCTGATGGTTCAACAAAAGGCCAATCCATGGTCTAGGCAACGTGAAAATTTCATGGCACAACCATCCAGCTGGGGTGTGTGTGTGTGTGTGTGTGTGTGTGTGTGTGTTTGCCTTTGGGGCAATATTAGGGCAGTGCTTGCAAATTCTTAGCGATCAGCCTGGGAATGGTTGAGCTGATTGCTTTTCTAGGGGAAAACAAATAGGGGAAATTTTTAGTATTTTGTTATCATCAAAGGACATTTATTACACATCCATACTGTGTGGGAACTTGTTTTGGATCTTTCAGAATTGAGAGTTCACATTAGAGCTCAAAGATGAAGAATCTTACTGAAGGGCAAACCAGGTGGCCTTCTGAATTGAGAGGTTTCTGCTGAAAATCAGGAAGAACTGAGACATCTCCTGCTTCTAATAGTTTGTTTCGAAAATCCTCAAATCAGGACAGACCCTCCTCATGGGAAGAGAAGTGTTTCTTAAACCTATGGTTGCAAAAGTTCCTCGTTGTAGCATCTTTAAGTCGGCACTTTACGTTTCTTTATATGTGAACGTTACAAAAAGATTTAATCGGATTGAATCTGTGGGAGTCCACAGCCTTCCTGAAGAGAGGAGACTTCATATCACTTCCTTCCCCCAGTGTTGGGGGTCATACAGTTTCCGGATTTTTTGGATACAGAATTGGGATATTAGGTTGCTAAGCAAGTGCCTCAGAGTGGCTGGCAGAAAGGGGGAGGGAGAGAAAGGTCCAAGTCACCGGAAGCAGGTCCCAGGAGAAAAGGAGCCAGAGCTAGAGGATCCGCTGTCATAGAGGAATGGAGCACAAGGCATGCTGAGAACAGGGAATAGATCGAGGGAGACAGAATTCTCAGGGAGCAGAAAGGGAGCGCCCTGAAATTGTAGGGAGCTGGAGGACTGGACAGCCTTGTGTATTTTGACAGGAGTGGTTGTGGACAGTACGCTTTGATCTCTTTTATTGTTCTTTAAGAACTGCAAGTCAGGACGAAAATCCCTGCTCCTAGCATGCTTCTCGGAGTGTATGTGAGTCATCCCAGGATGGCCTCGCTCAGTGGCAGCCACAGAGGCAACCTTGCCCTTGCACGTGCTTGTCCTCTGCAAGATCCACCCATCCTTTTTTTCTGCCAGGCTGTGGTTGGCTTTCCCTTCAAGGGCAGGTTCAAGTGTCATTTCCTTGGAGTGGTTCACATTGCACAATTCGACCTCGGTCTAAGCAATCCGTTCTCCCTAAGCACCTTTTAAAATCACCTCAGGATAGTGCTTCTTAAAGCCTGGCACATTCTATGTGGGGTTACATCTATCTTCTTCCTACAGCTTGGCTTGATCGGATTCATATCCCTAGCAACTTGAATATGCTTTGCATGTTGCATATGACCGGGGCATATGGGACTGAACTGAATACATTCAGATTCAGCCTGCTCTCAATCAACCCAAATATTGTACCCTGATCTTGATGCAATAACCTTCACACACCAGGATGAAAGCTTTTTCAGAACTTGAATAAAGAGTGTTAGCATTCTACTCTAATTTTCTCCTCCATGCCATGCATAAGAAGACAGGATGCTTATGTGACAATGGCTAAGTCTAAAGTAGTCTTCTCTTATTGTCTCCATCTCGTGTGTGTCTTGAGTCAGTTATTCGGGAAGGCTATAGAAAAGAAACAAAAAGAATATTTAAGAAAATATCGCCCTGTCTTATTTGGTTTTGTGATTAAGGAGATGTGTATGCCCACCCTTGTTCGAAGTTAAATGAGCCTGCTCAAATCCTCTCAGAGCTTACGTGGCGTATAAATAAAGAAACAGGCAACACACTCTCTGGTCTTGCTGGGAGACACAGTTGTCTGGTGCCAGGTTTGTGATGGCGAGCTGCAGGGACGCTGGGTCACTGTAGTTACTGCTACACGAAGGCTGCTTCGGCTCTGATGATGTCGGTTTTTCAGGCCTATTACAGTGTGACTTCTACACACAATTGCTTCAGTTCTACTCTTTATTTGGGTGATTGAAAACTTTGTGTTCGGGACCACAGCAGACACTGTTGGTGGCCAAGCCAGTAGCCTTAATCCCGTTTTTTTCTTGCTGACAAAGCCCTCTAGCCCTCTGTGATTTCGCTTGGGCATCTATCTATCTCCAGGCGATGTGACTCAGGAGTGACTGTCTCCAGGTCTAGGAGTCAAGTTAACTTGGATATGCTAATCATAACTCGCTTCAGCAGGGGTCAGAGGTGTAATGATGGCTATGGAGGTGCAGGGAGAGTCTTCTGGGAGGCACCTGGGAAAGGTTTCCTTTATAACGTAGCAAAGTTATAATGAAAATGGTAAAAGGAAGAAACTCTCCATCTTGTAGTGTCTAACTTTGATGTTTGAAACTGCCAAAGAATAAAGCAGACCTGCTGAGGATAAGAGAACAAAAGGGTGGAGAGAGTCTAAATGTTTGATATTGTCTTTGAATACCCAATTCTGCAGTCCTAGGGGCACAACACCTAGCATGGAATGCTGGGTGAGATGAAGAATATACTTCACCGTCTAAGACGGAGAGGCTGTTATTATTATTTTTTTATTATTATTTTCTGCCAAAGGTGTTCGAACTAATCTAGAGAGAAGGATGTAGGAGAAGTAGAAATAGACAGTTATCTCAAATTATGATTTAGAGAGAATACACTCAACAAGGAAATGACAGAAGAAAAATGGTAGTCACAGATCAAGTAGGTAGTCTTAACTGTTTTTGTCCATCAGAACCTTTTGTCAGGCAAATGTTTTTAAGTAAATAAAATACATAGACTCTCAAAAATATATACATTCAAAATGTGTCCCAGATGAAGAATCCTGGAAGGATACATGATTAAAGATAACACTTAACAATCTTTCTTGTGAAATTAAACTCTCAGAATCGGCATGGCTTATGTACTCAAGCCCAGTGCCCACTTGTTCCATGGCTAAAAAGCAAAAAGTTCAGTCCAAGCCATCATCTGGTGTCTCAAATAATGTTATAGTAAATTCTTAAACTGAATTTACTTATGCTGCTTTCCTATATATACATGCTACCAAAGTCATCACAAAGTGACAATCGTTATTTTATTTTCCCACTTTCTGGAAGTAAAGACATTTACAGTCCAAAGAAGGGCACTGCCCTCCATTTACCCGAAGGAGCTATGCAGTTGAGTGTATTATTGGTCCCAAGTAGATGCGATGTCTCCTCCCCCATTCATAAGGCCCATCCATAAGGGTTCCTTCCCTGGACCGTCTCTGGTAAGATGATAGGTCCTGCCCCAATGACATCAAGCTTGATTTGGCCAATGGAATATGGACAGAAGTGATATGTACCACTTCCCGGCTGAGCCTTTGCAGCGGTTCTCAACCTGTGGGTCGCGACCCCTGTGGTGGTCGAACGACCCTTTCACAGGGGTCGCCTAAGATCATCCTGCATATCAGATATTTACATGACGATTCATAACAGTAGCAACATGACAGCGATGAAGTAGCAACGAAAATAATTTTATGGTTGGGTCACAACATGAGGAACTGTATTTAAAGGGCCAGAGGTTGAGAACCACTGCTTTAGAGCAAATATGGTGGTTCCACCATCCTCCTTTTTCCTCTGTCATGAGAATGTGATGCACCAGATAGAGGTCACTGCTTTAGTCTGGGTCCCAGGATGACACATGGGACGGACATTGGTTTACAGATGGCAGGTCCCCTGAACAAGAGCTATACCTTTGTAAGTCACCTAGATTTCAGAGTTATTACCAAAGGAGAACTTAGTGAGAACTACTGAAAACAAGTTGATATGTATGAGGAATCTTTCTGGTTTCTCCACAATTATCCTCTTTCCTGTTTTCATGCAACCTTTGTCTCATTTCTAACTCCTATTTATTTATTCATTAAATATATTTTATTGATTTTTTCACAGAAAGGAAGGGAGAGGAATAGAGAGTTAAAAACATCGATGAGAGAGAAACATTGATCAGCTGCCTCCTGCACACCCCCTACTGGGGATGTGCCCGCAACCCAGGCACATGCCCTTGACCAGAATCGAACCCCGGGCCTTTCAGTCCGCAGGCTGACGCTCTATTTGCTGAGCCAAACCAGTTAGGGCTCTAACTCCTTTTTAATGTCAGGTTTACTGTTTCTCAAACTGTGGCGCATAGTAGACATTTAAACATTTGTTGTTTTGCAATATTTTTTTGAGTAGACATTTAAACAGTCGTTGTTGTTTGCAATATTTTTTGGTAAGATTTCCTTCCCTCTTGTAGGTGAGTGAGCTGTGTAGCTGTTATCTTTACTAAACCAGATAGGAGTGAGTGGGAAGTTGGTTGTAGAGTTAGATAGATCACTCCCACTATTGAACGTGATGTAGGCTCAGCCTGAAGCCAAAATGTCTAGGTGTGAGGCCTTTTCAGTTGAAGGATTAGCTAACCAGAATTGAGATAAGGCCATCTGAACAATATCAAAAATGTGGGTTAAAATTTAAGATGTACTCAATCATCTGGATAGATGGTTTTTTATTGTCAGCACACCCTACCTTCCGATACTGCAGGTTAAAGTTATCATCATGGATGGCCTTCATCACATTGTCTGAAAGCTCATGGCTTCCTTCCCTAGATCACAGCGGAGGCTCCCACAGAAGCCATCAAGGCAAAGATCACAGTTTTCTGCAAATGGGGAGAAACGTTTAAGTCAGAACTTCTCTGCTGTCCTGGGAGGTGCTGACCTGATTTCCATTTATCATGGCCACATCTGTGCTTCTGACTTGTTTGATGGCCCTTCTTTTATGACTCAACATGAAAGGAATTTGGGTTTTGTGGAATATTGTCAGGAAAGGGGGGGGGGGTGTCTGTTCTGGCACCATTCCCAGCTCTAAACTTTGTGGAGGTATCCAGGGAAGAGCTGTTATTAATTGACATTGACAGTCAAATGGAATCGGTCAACTCCTGGTGATCCAAGGCTGTTTATTTAAGTCCAAGGCAACTGGGGTTCTTTTCTTCCTTTCGCTTGGAGCCTTCCCTTCTGTCCTTTTGCTTTTTATTAACATTTCTACCAGAAAAAGGAAAGCGAATGCCCAGCTTTGTGAAGTAGCTCAGGCAATGAATTAGCATGGAGGATGCTAAATCATTGAGATTTGAAAATGATCCATGCATCTCATGCATGAATTGGCAGGAAAATCACTTACATGGAGACCCAAACTGACCTCCTTTCACCTTGCCCAGCTGATGACCTCTGACATCCTTGAAGACAAGATTTCAGGGTCACCTTTCTCTGAATCCTTCCCAGACTCTGTCAGTTGATGTATCCTTCTTGGACGCTGTGAGGACCTTGCGCATACCTTCATCATATTTTAACTACAGCTCTGCCCATTTTCACATAGAGGATATATATACCAACCCTCTGATTAGCTCAAATCAGCTCTCTGATGCAAACTAGTAGATTGTCCACCAAACACATGGGACAGAATCCAAATAGGTAGTTTCAACACGTTTCGAACACAGAAGCACATAGTTTAACTGAATTTTCCAACTTCTTACCTGTCTGTTGGTTGGAGTGGTTGGGCGTAGATGCAGCTCAAATAAGCAACTTGACTGCCGGTGGAATTTGTACAATGATACCCAATTAGCTTAGGGACCTAAAAACAAAGACATACTTCATGTAATTTCAGTACAAATTCATATCTGATGAAATGCAAGTAGACTCTTTGATTATATTTGCCCATGACAAAGGAAATAATTACTTTTCTATAAAAGCAATCATTCTGTTTCTCTTATTTAAATTCCAGTTTGCTCATTTGTTTGTCTGTCCAGAAAATATTTATTTAACCTCTCCTCTGTTCCTGGCATATTATGGGGGTTGCATGTTATCAAAGGAAAACAAACGGAAATGAATCACAAAATCAAGATCAGATGGTGATCAGATCTCTAAGGACAATGCAAACAGCAAGATAAGATCAAGAATGGCTGGAGAGCTGTGGTTACTTCAGAGTGATTGATCAGGGAAGGGCATAGCTTAAGGAAATCACTTTTCAATTGATTCTCAAAGAAGCTAGGGAGCAGAGGCTAGAGGGCAAAGGTCAAAGGTGGGAAGCAACATATTAGGGAATGGAAAGTTAGTAGATCATGGGGAGGTAGGGTGCTTTTGGCTGCTGCAAATAATACTTCTCAAACTGATCTAAACATAAATGAGAGTATTATCAGACTGAAGAAGATAGAGTTGAGTTATTCAGATATTCAATGACATCATCAAGAGAGCCCAGGTCCCTTCAACATTCAGTCTGTTATCATTGGTTAGGTCTCCTTGTGATCACAAGATAAATCAGTAGTTCTGGTCAGGCATCCAATGTGGACACAGCCATGCTTAGCTGAAAAAGAGATCATCTCTTCCCCTTTGGTTGGTTTTAGGAGGAAGAACTGCCCAAATCCTTCATTATACTTCCCTTGTGTTTCATTGAATAGAATCGTATCAAATTTTAGGGTCTGAGCCAATGACTTGGTCATAAGACTGGAATTACCACAAGGAGTTTAGAGAAGTCAGGATTTCTCTCCCCACAATCCCCCAAACTATGTATAGTTAGATGCTACCTTCACTGAGTAGTATCAGAAAAAAAAGAAGACAGAGTTCTGGTGACAAAGGAGAAAGGGCGGACTGGGTATGGTTACATCGGGTCTGCCCTAGCTGGTCTGTGTGGCTAGAATGAGGTGAGAGAAAGAGTAGGTCACAGTGAGGCTGGAGACGCAGACAGGGGCCAGTTGATGTGTGCGTCTAGGTCTTGGTGAGAATTAACTTCACTTGTTCTAAGTGAGATGGGAAACCAGTGAATGGGAATAGCATGATCAGGTTTGCATTTTAAACAAGTGTGTATGTGGATCAGCACTGTCTGATACAAACATAATGTGAGCCACACGGGTAATTTTTGATTTTTAATAGCAGTTACATTAACAACGGTAAAGAAAAGGGCAAAAATAACTTTTATATATTTTACTAGACCTCTATCCCACAAGTATCACTGCAACCTGTGATCAACATTCAAATGTATACGTTGGACATCCTGCCAGTTGTGGCAAAATGGATTGACCATAAGGGCATTATGTTAAGAGAAATAAGCTAGACAGAGAAAGACAAGTACTGCATGGACCCACTTATATGTGGAGTCTAACTTAAAAAATAAAGAAATTTAAACTCTCAGAAACAGTAGAAAAGTGGTTGTCAGAGGACCGAGAGTAGAAAAAATTAGGAGATGTTGGTAAAGGGTATAAACTTTTAGCTATAAGATGACTAAGGTCTGAAGATCTAATGTAAAATATAGTGACTATATTATATCATTGACATTTGCTAAGAGAATAGAGCTGAAATGTTCTCACCCAAAATAATAACAATAAATCAATCCATCTCTGAGGGGATGGATGCTAATTAACCAGATGGTGGGAATCCATTCTCAATGTATATGTGTATCAAACACCATGATGGACCATTTAAATACCTTACCATTTTATTGGTCAATCATACCTCAATAAAGCTGAAAAAAACAACGCAGGGGGGAAATTCGACAGTAAATATATTACATGCCTTTTTTTGCATTGAGTCTTCAAAATCTAGTGTGTACTCGCCACGGTTCCAACGCTCAACAGCCACGTGGAGACTGGTGGCTACTGTGCTGGAAAGCGCGAGGGTAGACAATGAATCATGGAGAGGCCAGAGGGGCAGCAGGGAGTAGAAAATCCTGGAAACCGTCCTGGGAAGAGACGGAGGTGTCCTGGACGAGGGGAGGCATTGATGAATCTGAAGTGAAGTCAGCGCCTTCGATTCATCTGTATTTTTGGACAACAAGGCAATTAGGCGCGCTGATCCCTGCCACTGACTGGCTGGGTGATCATGGACAAATATTCTCTTGAAGACCAGGCCGCTCCTGTGTCAAGTGGGAATAATGTAGTGTTGTTCTCCCACGGTTGAGAGAAGGGGATGAGATAATCCATGGAAAGCACTTATCAGAGTTTCTGGAGCAGATTCAACTCTTTAAATCATAGGAAAGCAGTGAAAATGAAGAGCGCCAGGACCTCAGAGGACGCAGAGTCTTTCTGAGAAAGTAGGGACCAGAGAAAGTCACTTGGAGGGAGAGCACTGAGGGATGAGTAGACTTGAGACAGGCAGGCGCGACAGAGCCAGGTCCCCCAGAAGGAGGTCCCGGGGTTGCAAATCTCCAGGCATAAGTAGGAAATGACAAGTAGTTAGACTGGGACCACATGAAGGTTGAGTATAAGGGAGCGATCGCAGATATGCCTGGAAAGTACATGGGAGGGAATATTTGGAGTGTCAGCTACAAAGTTAAATTTTATTGTGCAAGTAGTGAGAAATTGTGTTCTATTTTAACCAGATAAGTGACATTAAAGGGATTTTTTTTTTTAGAAAGATCAACTTGTCCAGTAGTAATCAGGAGAGACTAGAGAAAAGAGAGATTAGACTCAGGAAAACCATTCAATAGGCTATTGTGATTTTCCGGGCATGAGACGGTAAAGGAATAGGATAGAGAGGTGACTGCAGAAATATTCCAGAGAAATATGTTAGTGCTGCCTTGGTTTTTATTCCTTTGTCTAAACTCTGTAGCCCTCCAGTTCTGCCTATATAATACCACCTTCATTGTTTGCAAAAGAGAGAGGCTACACAGAATAACAGCCCAACCACATCTGATGCAAGTCTTAAATATGTGGGCAAAAAACAGATTTAAAAACACGATTTATCTGGTGCTGTTGTGAAGTCAGTTAATCCCAATAAGTGAATCTTCCAGGTCACTAACACTTTTCCATTAGAACACCAAATACTTGCAATTTTAAATTTATTGTAGTTGGCAGCCTGTCTAGTTCAATATGGTGAGTAGCAGTTGGCTATGAAGTGAGTTGCATGAGAAACCTGTGTGTGGGTGTGGGTGTGACTTATTTTAATAGAAGGAGCAAGGGACTTGGATTAGAGCAGCCGTGGGCAAACTACAGTCCGCGGGCCGGATCCGGCCCGTTTGAAATGAATAAAACTAAAAAAAAAAAAAAAAGACCGTTGTACCCTTTTATGTAATGATGTTTACTTTGAATTTATATTAGTTCACACAAACACTCCATCCATGCTTTTGTTCCGGCCCTCCGGTCCAGTTTAAGAACCCATTGTGGCCCTTGAGTCAAAAAGTTTGCCCACCCCTGGATTAGAGTATACACATTTGTATACACACTCGTTTCTTACTGTGTGACCTTGGACAAGTCACAAAAGCTCTGCAGGCCCTCTTCCTACTACAACATTCTGTGAATCTATCAAAACAGAGAAGAGAGAGGAGTTTCAAGGGGATTAACGGTCCATTTTGGTTTCCCTACGGGTGTTACTGGTTTGAGAAAAGCGGCCAAGAGAGAGGGACAAAGCCCGCACGCTAATCTCTCTCTAAACGAAGGAGAGATTAACTGTTTTAGGAAGGTCTGATTTACTTCTCAGAAAGATAGAAAGTGACACCAAAAGGCTGCCTTTGCCAAAATAGAACGCTTTCAAAACCAAAGACTCTCGCCAAGCTCAATCCCTCTTAAGATCCCAGCTCTCTCTTCCCCTCACTGTTGTCATAAATAATGTGAATGATAATTTCCCCTTCATAACACCTTCCTCCTGGAGCTGCTGCGTGTTCCCATTGGATAAGCATCTTTCTGAGAAACAGGGATTTACTGAGAAAGCTCCTTGGACTTCTAGGACACCAAACCAACCCTCGCTGTGCATGTGTCTTGCAAGAATGTTGCTGAGAGCGAAGATCCCCAAAGCCTGGTTAGAAAAGCTCAGAAGAAAGTGCCTGGTTAAGCACATTCCTGCTTTCTCTGGGCTTTCAACGTGGAGAAATAGCTTGACATGTGCAGCAGACCGGAAGCCCGAAGATGCACACTCTTTCCAACGCATAGAGCAGCTCGGACGGCTGGTTGAAAAGAAAGGTCAGATTAGCCCTAGGACCTAGCCCAGTGGTCGGCAAACTTATCAGTCAACAGAGCCAAACATCAACAGCACCACGATTGAAATTTCTTTTGAGAGCCAAATTTTTTAAACTTAAACTATATAGGTAGGTACATTGTTATGAACTTAATGAGGGTACTCCTAAGCTGGCCTTCGCTAAAAACATCCTCAATCTGATGGAGGTGGGTTCGCTGAGGTCGACCCCTTCCAACTCTCCCATCCACACTCGTCTTGTATACTTGGTTTGTCTACCTCCTTTTGTTCATCCTCTCTATGTGTCCAAACCATCTCAACATACCTTTCTCAATCCTCGACTCTACATCTTCTTTCACTCCATAACGTTGCCTAAAATTAACTTAATAAACTTAAAGTTTTAAGTCAACTTCGCACTGTACGGGCACGCCCGCACGTGGTATTTTGTGGAAGAGCCACACTCAAGGGGCCAAAGAGCCGCATGTGGCTCTCTAGCCACAGTTTGCGGACCACTGCCCTAGCTGGTTTGGCTCAGAGGATAGAGCATCTGCCTGCGGACTAAAGGATCCCAGGTTTGATTCTGGTCAAGGGCACATGCCCGGGTTGCGTGCTCTATCCCCAGTAGGGGGCGTGCAGGAGGCAGCTGATCCATGATTCTCTCTCATCCTTGATGTTTCTATCTCTCTCCCTTCCTCTCTGAAATCAATACAAATATATTAAAAAAGAAAAAGGAAGGCCAGCTTAAAAAATCTCTCCCCAGTTAGGCGTTTGCCGTGCAAAGCTCTTCTGGGCTACAGCCCGTGATCAGCTGTGTCCTCTTGGAATTTCTCACACGTGGAGGGACAGGATGGCCATCCAGACCGGATTTTCCAAAGTTATTGTTTCGAGTTGTGTTTGATGCCGGGAAAGCTGTCATTGACACGGATAAGACGCTGGGCAAACGGGGATGCTGACTCCTACAGGGATGCTGTAGAGACCCACACGCTCACCCTCTGAAACCAGACGTCACGCCCCGTGCCAGTCCTGTGGCCTCCCCACCACCAGCCCTTTCATGTCCCACCCGTGAAGTCTGACATAAAGCCGCCTTTGACTGCCACGCCACGCAAAGGATGGTTTGGATCCCAGGTGCGTCGGGTAATAGAACATGTGGGCTTGCATTTTTGCTTTACAATCAGTTTATATCCCTTCTGTGACATTTTCATGACTTGTGTGTGTCTGTCTGTCGATTTTTTCCCCCCGCCCCCTGCGTAAGTACAGGGGATGTTATTTGCTATGCACCTCGTGTTTATTTTAAGAAACGGGATCATTAAATCCACATCCCACGTTTTGGCAAATGACCTTCCAGTATAACACGAGGTGAGGGCTGTGACTTTGAAGAAGAAAAGAGAGCTTTGTGAAGGCCCATGGCAATGAATTTCACAGTATCTGCTTCTGTTCTCGCCATTGTTCTCAAGAAAACTGCTCGTCCATCTCCAAAGGCATGGTGGTTGTTTTTTTAATGCTCCAAACAAGCTCAGTCTCCCAAATAATGAGGCTGATATAACTCGGGGAATAGCCAAAAGGGGTTACAGCCCTGATGTAAGAAAACACAGCTGGCTTTGTAGATCCTTAAAGATTTTAAGCAGGCGATGCTTGGCTGCCCTGCCGAAGTAAGCAAAATGCTTTAAGTGATCTAGAGACACCCACAGCGTGATTGCAATTAGCCAGCGGTGCCAAGGGCAGCCCAGCAAATCTCTTCATTGCATTCAAAGTGAGTTGAATTGCCAAGAGCTTGGTTTGCCTTTTTGGTTTTCTGAAGGATGAGGTAAGATTCCCCCCAGCTGGAAAATCCCTCCTGTTTGCTGACTTCCACAGAGTTCGTCATGTTGTCTGAGCCTTGACTTTGGGTCCCACCTTAGTTTGGTGCCACTAATGATTAGACGTCATCAAGAAAAAAATCCTCGCCCTGACTGGTTTGGCTCAGTGGATAGAGCGTCGGCAGACTGAAAGGTCCCAGGTTCGATTCCGGTCAAGGGCATGTACCTTGGTTGTGGGCACACTTCCAGTAGGGGGTTTGCAGGAGGCAGCTGATCGATGTTTCTTTCTCATCGATGTTTCTGACTCTATATCCCTCTCCCTTCCTCTTTGTAAAAACTCAATAAAATATATTTAAAAAAGAAAAACAAAATCCTCATTTTGTAATGACTGGGAAGGCCCAGCGTGGTCCCTCCCGGCACAGCTGCCTGTCTGGTTGGTAAGCTCCGTAAGCAACCACCTCTCACCAACCAGGGGCTGAAGGGAGACACCCAAAAGGCCGATCACATTGCACAGAGCGGGAAGGATGTGCTTGTTAATGACCATATTTGCTTGAGCACCTGAAACAAGCTATATCACAGCTACTGTTTTGCAATAAAGATTTAATGGGATGCATCTTGCTTTTTGTCTAGTAGATTATTTCATTCCTTGCCTGTCCACATACACAGGTAGAATTAGTAAGAGGCTGTTTTAAAATTAACACTGCCAGCGTGGTTCAATGGCTGAGCATCAACCTATGAACCAGGAGGTCAGGGTTTGATTCCCCGTCAGGGCACATGCTTGGGCTGTGGGCTCGATCCCCAATGTGGGGCGTGCAGGAGGCAGCCAATCAATGATTCTTTCTCATCGATGTTTCTCTCTCTCTCTCCCTCCCTCTCCCTTCTTCTCTGAAATCATAAAAAAAATATTAAACACACACAAACAAACAAATACAATTTTTTGATGGTAGATAATATAAGGTATCAAGACCCAGAAGAGCCTCTTAATTCAGTGTAAAAAATTTTCCAGGTGACCAGTGTATAATTTAACAAAATTATATATGGGTAAAAAAATCCATTCAAAGTTTAATACTATCTTTAAAGGTTTTGTTTGCTAATTTCATTTTCTCAGTCTTATCTTGGTCTGTTTTTATTGGGTGATGTTTCTCCTGTTTATGGGTCATATTTTCCTATTTCTTCACATGTCTAGTAACGTTTTATTAGATGTTAGATAAAGTGATTTTGTGTTGTTGACAATCTGGATTTTGTTTTCCTTTTTTTAAAAAAAAGTGTTGACTTATTTTGGCAAGAAGCTAAGTCACTTGCAGGGGGAAACCAGTTTATTCTTTTGATGCTAATTTTCAAGCTTTGTTTGGGTGTGTCTAGTATGGCTTTTACTCTAGAGCTAGTTGAGCTTACACTGAGGCATGATCTTGGCGGCGTTCCTACCAAATGCCTTCAGTGTTCAACAAGGTACCTCTACTCCAGTTATTCAGGACACGAATGTTTCCCAGCGCTCCATGGATTTTAGAAACTCCTTCTCTTCTTAGCTACCTCCTACCTGATACCCTGCTCCACACAGCCCAGAACTTCTGCCTCTCTGACCCCTCACCTCTGTCTCAGCTCAGGGAGACCACAGTGATCTGCCTTGCCCCCCACCCCCCTTCCTGTTCTAGGATCTATGAAAAGGCTCCAGGCAAAAATCTGGAATAATAGAAAGGCTTATACCCCTTGTTTCACTTCTCTTAAGACACAATATCCTTGTACTGACAGCTTTTCAATATCTTACAACTGTTGTTTGGTCCAGTTTTCTAGTTGCTTAGAGCAGGAGGGTTATTAGTTGGCACCCATTACTCCATCATAATTGGAAGCAAAAGTCAACATTTAGTTTTTAAAAAATATATATTTTTATTGATTTTAGAGAGGAAGGGAGAGATAGAGACATCAGTGATGAGAATCATTGATGGGCTGCCTCCTGCACGCCCCACACTGGGGATCGAGCCCACAACCTGGGCATGTGCCTGACTGGGATTTGAGCTGTGACCTCCTGGTTCATAGGTCAATGCTCAACCACTGAGCCACACCGGCCTGGCAACATTTAGTTTTGATACTGTACGAACTAGGGACAAGTGAATGCTTTTGATAAAAGCAGTGACATGATAAAGATTGCATTTGAGATGGATCTGTATTGAGAAAGACAGATGAATTACATGACAAAGTAGGATAAAGAAAACAACTTAGAGAGTGGTAAGTCAAACGTAGGATGGGTGGAGCCTGATCTGCTAATGGCGATGACAATGCACCTGTGGGTGCAGACAGGAGAACACGTCTCCAGGGTTAGCATAAGGCAGGGACTGAGCTGGGGAGAGACATCTTGCTAAAAGGTTCCTAGGAGGACCCCTGAAGGAAGGGAGTATTAGCAAGTCCTGAAGTTTACTGAGCACCTACTGTGTCCTAAATGCTGTTCATATATCATCTATGGATTCCTCAGAATAACCCTGGAGATATTATAATTCCCAATTTATAGGTGGACAGACTGAGGCTCAAAGCAATGAAGTAACTGGGATAAGGCAACTCAGCTGGGAAGGGCAGCACCAGCCTTCTGCCTCAGGCCTGGTTGTCTGCCATCAGATTCCGAGCTCTTTCCTGAATCATCCTTCCTCTATACCAGTGGTCGGCAAACCGCAGCTCGCGAGCCACATGTGGCTCTTTGGCCCCTTCAGTGTGGCTCTTCCACAAATACCGACTTCTGCGCATGGGCCACGAAGTTTCAATCGCACTGTATGTGCGCGCCCGCACATGGTATTTTGTGGAAGAGCCACAATGAAGAGGCCAAAGAGCCGCATGTGGCTCACACGGTTTGCTGACCACGGCTCTATACCATGAGGCAGGTGTGGCCCTTAGAAGGTAGCTTTATGTTAATGGAGAAATATGAGCAAAATTATGGTTATGAAGTTTCTAAATACTCTACCCAAATAGAATTAGAAGTTCCAAATCCTGAAATCTACAAAGGTCCACCCAAGTGCAATTCAGAGGTGACTCTGCCATCTGTGTGAGCTATCGATTCATTATATGTAGATAATGTGGCTTAACTCCATGTACCAGATAATGTCCGTTTGCCAATGGCACATTCATAGGCAATGCTTCTAAGGTTTGTTTATTCAGTTCCCTAATGAACTGCTTGCTTAATCAGCTTGATGGTCTGTGCTATTACTAGGCGTTCTTAGTCTATCAAAACCATCTTCTGTTTTTGTTTTTAAAAGCCCCAGAATGACTTTGGGAAGAAAAGACAAAATAGATTTGCTATTTCGCCAGACTCAGCAACAATTTTTTTTGATATGTCTGTATTTCTTTATAAGAACTTGAACCATCAAAGAAACGGATAGGCTGGAACCATCAAAGGAACCAACATGGGCATTCTCTGTGAAGTCATTGGTTATTATCAGACATAAACCAGTAGCCTTATTGATCCTTCTAGTTCAACACTGGACCAGTAATTAGATTGATCCTCACCAGAGTGGCTTAGTGATAATCTGTGAAGATGGACTTGTCTCAATGACAACGTTGCTCTCTCTTCTCTGATACCCCCTTTCCTTTCTTCTGCATCACTTGTACTGCTGGGTCAGCATGGGCCTCCTCACCCCAACCATGAGCTACTGATGGTAAGTTCTTTCGACAGCTGGAGAGCAGCAAATGGAAGGTCCTGAGAGAAAATGTGTATGTGCGTGAGGCTGTCTATTACATATGTCTTGTCTAATCTAATCACTGTCAGCTATGGTGTCTGAGAGTATGAACCAGGGGCCTTTGGTAACTACTAGATAACAAAACAGATCACTGGCTGTTGTGTTACAGAACTTGCATTACCAGTGCACAGGGAATACCTCGAGGGCCCCCTAAGCAGTAGGCACAATGGAGGTTTAAGGGGGTTCCGATTGCTTTTGTTCCTACCTATGCTTTGTTGTCACATTGCTGAGCAAGATAAAGACCTCGGGAAACGGCCCCTGACCCACTGGGCTCTTCACCCTCTTGAAGAAGTCTTGCCAGGAGTCAGTTTCCACAGCAAATGCCAGAAGAAGGGTCAGGCTCATCCCTTTCACCCCACTTAGCTGCGCGACAGATGTTATTCATATTCACCACAGTGTCCAGCCCTTTGACAAAAGCTAGAGTTCCTTGGCTCAATAAAAATCATGTGTCATCGAGTTCCCTGGGTTAAGTGCATGCTACTTAGGAAAGCATTTCCTTTGGTCTATTTGCTCGATGAGATGTTTGGAGACCTCCAACATCTGCCTTTTGGTCGCAGCCCGCCTTTCCCTGCCCGACTGTGGCCAAATGCCCTTCTCTTGGCTCTGGTCCGACTTCAAGGTGCTTACTCCCTCTACTCAACTCTCCGCTCCACTATCTTTTGGCAACTCCCAACATTTCCTTGAGTCCAGTGGAATGCTGACATTCTCTACCCAAAGTGCAGAATGCTGGGAGAGAAGGGAGGAGGCACTGCAGCTTCACACGGTTTTATTATTTCCTGGCCTTGCTCTTGATCCCAAAGCCCGAAGATTGATTCCAAATGTGCCCTGCAGCCAATCCCATCATTACACGGATATTAGGCCCTACAACCCAGCATCGTGGCTTCAGCATCTCCGGGCCTCGTGAGACCGTGTGTGGGTTGAGTTTTGACATTGAGAAAAAAAAAATAACAACCTTGTAGGACTGATTGAAAACATACCCAGTGTGGCAGCGTTTGCATGTGGCTCTCGGCCTGTGGCTTCATCACTTTGAAGAGAAAACATCAGCCATGGATGCTACTAAAAGTTGCTTTAAAAAGAGAGGACTCTTTTAATTCTTCTACAGCAGCAGGTAGAAGCTATCGCTGTCCACACATATTAGTCTGCAGGGTCGTCAGCTTGCGTGTAAAAACTCTGCTATTGGAAAACCCTCTGTTTTTAATGTGGAATAGAACCCCCCCACTCTTACTGTAGTCTTGGTCATGGTCATGGCATTGTAGGCACCCTGGGCTAATGTCATGACTAATTGTATCTTTTCCCCTAAGATGATCTACTTGTGGTGTCAATGAAATGGAGGTACAGGTGTTTCTAAGAGCATGGTACCCCACGTGTTTAGAGATTAAAGCAAAACAAACCTTCACAGTGAAAGGTTTGAAGAAAAACAATGAGAAGAATAAGATTGTGTGTGACCCTAACCGGTTTGGCTCAGTGGATGGAGCGTCGGCCTGTGGACTGAAAGGTCCCAGGTTCGATTCCGGCCAAGGGCATGTACCTTGGTTGCGGGCACATCTCCAGTAAGGAATGTGCAGGAGGCAGCTGATCGATGTTTCTCTCTCATCGATGTTTCTAGCTCTCTATCCCTCTCCCTTCCTCTCTGTGAAAAATCAATAAAATATATTTTTTAAAAAAGAGAGATTGTGTGTGGAGGGCTTTTCCTAGGTCATATATGGAAGGTTTAAAAGATGCCACTTGAAGTTCCTCAGGTACTTGTCATGCTGCCCCTCCTACATTCTCTCTCTCTCTCTCTCTCTCTCTCTCTCTCTCTCTCTCTCTCTCTCTCTCTCTCTCTCTCTCTCCTTCATGGATGCTGTCATCTTTCAGGACCTAACCCTGACAATCACAGAAGGAACTTAGCTGATCCTATTTTGTGCTTCATTAGCATTCTGTTGATGCTTCCTTTGTAGCATTTACACCATCACCATTGCCCATGTGTCTGTCTCCTCCCAGTATTAAAGGTTTCGTGAAGCCAGGGACCGCATCTTACTGTGTTACCAACTCCTAGCTTAGCTCCGAATACATAGCAGGTTTTCAATAAGCGCTGAACTGAATGAACTATAAAACTACAACCATTCGAAGAACAATTTTTTGGAAACACTTTCAGGAGAACTAGGGTCACTACTGGGGTGCTCTCGAGGTCAATTTGTGTGTGTGTGTGTGTATTCAGCGTAGTGGTAATGAGTCAGGCAGGCCTCTTTGAAGCTTGGTACAGCCTTAGACAAGTCCACTTAACCTCTTTACACACCAGTTTTCGCATACATAAAATATTACCTAACAAATTACTGTGAAGTTAAATGAAATAACTCACACAGTAGCATTCAATAGTAGCTGAGATGGTACTAGCAGAAGTTGATCTTGTGTTTAGAGATGCTGTTTTTGTGTCATTGCCAGGGTATGAGAATTCCACGGAGTGAGGGCTTTTTTTGTTGTTGTTTTTTTTATTCCCAGCTGTTAGAGACAGTACCTAGGAAGGGCCTGGCATAGCAGGACCTCAGTGACTATTTGCTGGCTACATAGGTGACTACAGGCTCTTTTCCCAAGAGTGGTGATAGGTGGTGCACCTTCACGTACACCCTCTGGCTCTTCTGAACATCGGTAGGATAGCTGGCTGGATGCTTCCCACAATGCCATGGACTGTGTGGTGACCGAAGCAAATGGTTTCCTTCCCTGAAATTTTTGGCCCCTTGACCTGATTAGTAGATTTTTCTCAGTACTCCAGAAGCATGAGATGGAGTAGGGAGGGGATTTTAAAAAAAGAAGGTGGCGCCCTAGCTGGTTTGGCTCAGTGGATAGAGCATCGGCCTGTGGACTGAAGGGTCCCGGCTTTGATTCTGGTCAAGGGCACATGCCTGGGTTGTGGGCTCGAACCCCAGTAGGGGGTGTGCAGGAGGCAGCCGATCAATGATTCTCTCTCATCATTGATGTTTCTATCTCTCTCCCTCTCCCTTCCTCTCTGAAATCAATAAAAATAAATTTAAAAATAATAATTTAAAAAAAACATTTCTAAAAAAAAGAAAAGGCGGCGAGAGGCATGTTCTTTCTGGAAAACCTTTCAGACCTGGAAGAAAACCATGCGTTGAAGTGACCCCGGGGAAGCAAAGGAAGATGCTCAGTGGCCCCCAGAGGCTCCTTTCAACACTCACAACCCACGAAGGGGATTTACAGACCCACGCGAACTGACCCCCAGCCACGCCTTGGCTTGCTGCTCTGTCCCCGACTGGGGGCCAATCTTCTCGCTTCAATCCCTGTAGCAGCTGCTTCCAAACCCATCCTGCCCCCATTCCTCCCCTGCGGGAAATTATCTCCCCCCCACTTCCACCCCCACCCCCGGCCCATGGCCTCCAGGGAGTGGCTGGCACTGTGGAGGTGGGATGTGCCCTGCATGTACTTAAAGGCAACAGCTGGGCAACATGCACAACGTGGGCAGCGCCAAGTTGGTTTTCTGGATGGGCCTCCCCGGGTGAAATTTGACCTTTGACCTTCCCCTCTTCGCTGCCGGGGCCAGTTTAACGGTGGTCACGCCAGATCACAGGAAGCACATATTTGCTACAAAGTCTCTCGGGAGACCCACAGGGACCTCAGATGAGCAATAATCCAGATTTCTTATTTTTTTTTTCCTTGGGGATAAGAGTACTTCTCTGCCAAAGGACATATTTTAGGATTTGCTTTTGGCTGCTCTGGGAGGCTTTTTTTTTTTTGCTAAGCATCAAGGGGAAGTTGGGCCCTTTTGTTTGGAAAATAAAAAAGGAAGGGAAAAAATACGGCATGCACCTAATTAACCTGCCTCCTCCAGGGAGCTGGGCTGTGAGGGGAACGTTTAATCCATTAATGTCTCCGTGGGGGTGGCAGGACATCTGAGAGGACAGAGTAATGGGTTCTTTGAATCATTCTTAGCCACACCTCCTCTTTCGGAAAAAAAAAATCAATGATGCTGTGCAAATAGTTTGTGGATCGCAACATCTCTTGGCAGCCAGACCTCCGTTTTTATTGTCAATAAGAGGGGAAAACAAAAGCTGGCAGATTCCTGGGGGTGGGGGTTTTGGTCAGGAGCAAAGGTGGGGTCCATGGCCTGGTCTCCGGGCCAGGCCCTGGGGATGGTGGAAGCACGAGGATCTACTCTCACCCTTCACAGATGCCAGGGACCACGCGTGGAGGAGCAAGGATGCTGACTTGAACCGTCCCTCTATCGGATTTTGTTTTGTGTTCAGCAAAGGCCAAAAAGGGAGTGAATTGAAAAGTCTGGGCATCCAAGCTTGCCAGACACAGGGAGGAGAAACAGGAAGAAGTAGGAGCAAAGTCAAATACTGAGAGAGATTTGTGGGAAATCATGATGAATAAGAATGAAAACGATGATGTCAATTTAAGCGTGAATGAAAGATATAAAGGAAGACAGAAGAGAGGGAAAATGATTAACAAGGAGCAAAAAGTATCACCTAGGCGTTTTCTGTCGTTTCAGAACATGTTAGCTAAAATCAACAAAAATGATCTAACTGGCCCCAGCCGGTTTGGTTCAGTGGATAGAGCATCGGCCAGCGGACCAAAGGGTCCCAGGTTTCATTCAGGTCAAGGGCACGTACCTCGGTTGCAGGCTCCGCCCCGGCCCAGGCCCTGGTTGGGCTCATGCAGGAGGCAACCCATTGATGTGTTTCTCTCACATCGATGTTTCTTTCCCTCTCTCTTCTACCCTGTCTTTCCCTCTCCCTTCTACTCTCTCTAAAAATCAATGGGAAAATATCCTTGGGTGAGGATTGACAACAACAAAACAACAAAAACGAAACTTATCAAACTGTATAAACTAAGGAAGAGCCCCTGGTGTTTGCTAAAATATGCCCCCAGCTTCCCTCCCCAGGCCCACTCCGTTCTCTGCCCCGGCCTCATCTGGTCGCTCTGCCTCCGTTGTCACCAGGTACTTTGAGTTTGATTTCCTGGGGCTGCAGTTTCTAGTCATTTAGTTTCCAATCTACTGCTTCTCTTTCTGTCCTTCCGCTATGGGACTGTGAGCTTCAGTGAACCAATAAGGTCACATATACATTAATCTCTGAGTTTCCCCCCGCTGCCTGCTTTACAGGATTCCCACCCCCGCCCCCCACCCCCACTCCCACTCCTGGGTCTCCTAGGGGCTGTCCTAGAGGGTTGGGGTCCAACAAGAGGTCTTTCTCTGATGTCAGCCGTACCATTTTTTTATTCACTTCTTGTTTACATGTTTGTGGACCACATGGCTGCTCAGCACCAAACCTTCCTAGACCCTCTATTTTTTTTTTTAATGTTTTTATTGATTTCAGAGAAAGGAAGGGAGATGGAGAGAGAGAGATAGAAACATCAATGATAAAAGGGAATTATCGGCGGCTTCCTGAATGCCCCTTACTGTGGATTGAGCCCACACCCCCGGGCACATGCCCTGACTGGGAATCGAACCCTGATCTCCTGGTTCATAGGTCAGTTCTCAACCACTGAACCATACCGACTGGGCACTAGACCCTCTTTTTTGTGTGTCCAGCCCTGTGTTTTAGACTTTGCTCACTACCCCAGCACCCTAGCTCCCTGGACCCAGAATCCAGGGCAACTGACAAATATAGACCAGGGTGACTAACTTTCATGATGATGACGGAGAATAAATACGTGATGTGGGAGAACAAAGACAGGGACAGTGTTGTCATAAAGGGGCCAACATTTGTTTCTGAAGTTCATGTCCTTTCAATGCTGTGCTCCATTCCCTCTTCTCTTTTGTCCATCTGAGCAAGAGTGACCTCCCTGCATGGAAGGAAGGATGCAGACATAGGGCAGGTGAAGGCACATGAATGGGCCTGCTCTCCATTCCATCCCACTGGTCCCCCTCCTAACCTAGGAGCGCTCACCTAGTACAGGACATCCAGCTAGTCTCCATGGGGGTTCTCATTTAAACTTACATTCAGCCCTAACCGGTTTGGCTCAGTGGATAGAGCGTCAGCCTGCGGACTCAAGGGTCCCAGGTTCGATTCCAGTCAAGGGCATGTACCTTGGTTGCGGGCACATCCCCAGTAGGGGGTGTGCAGGAGGCGACTGATCAATGTTTCTCTCTCATCCATGTTTCTAACTCTCTATCTCTCTCCCTTCCTCTCTGTAAAAAATCAATAAAATATATTTAAAAAAATAAACTTACATTCAGGGTAAATATGGGTTGGATTTCCATGGATAGCAGATGTTAAGGACAGGTCATCTCAGGGAAAAGGTCCAGTAATAAAAGAGACACCGAGGGGGAAAGGTTGCACTGTAAAGAACGCAGTGGGCTTGGAAATAAAGGAGGGATTTTTCAGAATCGGTCAAAGGAAGGATCGACTGGGTTTGTTCATCAATTCCTCAGGGTAAGTAACATAGGAGTCCAGGAGGATCCCAGGGATTTTATTCTGGAAGCTAACTTGACGTTACGAGATCTGGCAAAGGCAGGAAGAGACTTGGTGGAGGAGAAAAACAGGATGAATTCGGTTGTAGACATAGAGGTGAAGATTAGGATGGGACACTGAGGTGATGGAAATCTGGGACTGATGCTGAGACGATGTTAAGGCTGGGCAGTGGTCCTGCTTAAAGCCAGAACAGCAAGGATTCTGATCAAGGACATTGGAAATAGAGGTGAAGTTTAAAAGGATAAACGCTGGGGGAAGACACCAGTTAGTGAGTGGAAGAGGGCACACAGCTAGTAGAGGGGAGAGTGATGAAGGTGGAAAGAGAAGAGGTTCAGAGTAGGGTCACTCCCCGGAAGTCAGAGGAGGAACCGTTTTAGAAGGCGAGGCCATTGACAGTTCCCAGGACCATGAGGAGGTAACACCGGATGTAGACTGAGAAAAAACCAGGGGTCCACTGTTCCCTTTGAGGCAACAGCTTCCGGCAGGTGGTTTAGTTGGGAAGACCAGCTGGGTGAGTTCACTCATGAGTACAAAGTGCAGCAGAAGACAGAGCCTGTGCTGTTAGAAGTTTGAAAATTAGGAGAAGGAGATTGATGGGTGCGTATTTGGAGGGGGTAGCAGATTTCAAGAAATACTGCTCTAGACTGACTTGAGCAAATGTTTTTTTTAAAATATATTTTTATTAATTTCAGAGAGGAAGGGAGAGGGAGAGAGAGATAGAAACATCAATGATGAGAGAGAATCATTGATCGGCTGCCTCCTGCTCGCTCCCTACAGGGGATTGCGCCCACAACACAGGTACGTGCCCTTGACCAGAATCGAACGCGGGACCTTTCCGTCCACAGGCCGATGCTCTATCCACTGAGCCAAACCGGCTAGGGCTGACTTGAGCAAGTAGAGGAGAAGTTTTCTGCAGGAAGAGAGAATTTAAGAGACTGTAGAATTTTCAGGGAATCATTGATAAAGGAGAAGCAGAGAAAGGCCAAGTATGGATGGAAACAGAATGACCCGTGGAGATGGAGTTAGCTTTAAAAGCGAGAGTGATCAGTTTCCGTTGTGGAGGGAAGAGGGGATGGCTTAGTAATGGGTAGAGTTATATTGAGGCAAAGGCCAGAGAGAAGGGAGATGAGCAAGCACTATCAACAGGGCTGAGATGAAGTTTAAGATGATCAGTTCTTGATATTTGGACTCAAAGGGAAGAATGAGACCTAATCAATAGCACCAGATTTGATAAATAGAAGAAGGCTGTGGGGTCAGTGGTGATTGGTGACTGGTTTAAGAAAAAAAAAATGCACTGAAATAAATTGAAACATATATGATGTAAGTAGAAGGCATTTTAAAACAAAAAGCATTAAAAATAGCCCTGTTATTTTCCCCCTTGCCTGACCTTAATTTAAAATTTTGCTTCAGCAAGACATTCTACTAGGAGGATGGAAAATGTTTCTTACAGAGAAATTGTCAAGGTTCAGATTTCAGTCAACTTTTTATTGCAGTGGCTTATGAATCCACTTAATTCGGATTTTGTTTTAAAATAAATTTGATTCATTTTTATTATAAATTTGCCATAAATCTAAAGTGAACGGCTTGTCATTCATGCTCAGACCTATAAAAACAGGCCCTTGTAAGTTCACCTAATAGAAGAAAAAAAGGAAAAGAAATGATAAGTGTATTCTTTAACAATGGTCCTTTGTGAGCTTTGTTTTCATTAGATTTTTAATAATAAAAAGGCCACTTGGTTCAGGACAGAGAGGTATAATAAATGCAGCACATTAAAACAGAATAAAACATACATCACACAGCTGTCTAGTACTGAATCTGACAATTCATCAAGTTGACCCAAAATAATAAACCTTACTTTGAGGGGGAAAAAAGAAAAGAAAATTGAACCCTCTTTGAAAAGAGAGTCATGTTGCTTAGGGGACACCCCACACCAGTGCCATCTAAGGAGGAAGAAAGTTTGCAAAAGGTCAAAGTTGAAGGAATTTCTGAGTGGGGGCATATCTCAAGGATGTGTATTCTAGAACTAGCATACATAATATGTTGTTAAAGCAGTGGAATCTGGGAATGTGTATTGCAATTATTGACTTTATTCTTTCTGTGAAGTACGTGAGTCTGGTGGGCCCCAAAGTTGGGTGGGGAGGTCTCAGGGAATCACCAGGGCGAGGCCAATGGCATTAACTAGGTGGATGGGGACTGGGATGTGGCTCACACCTGTGCCTGCAGCAGGAGGGCTCAGCAAAGGGACAATGGCTTATGCCAGCACTTCTGTCTGGGAGAAGGCTGCCCCCCGCCCCCCCCTCCCCCCAGCCCTCGCTGTATAATTCAGTTCCTCTCTGTATGTTCCCAGCACCTTTGGAGCTTCTGTGAGAATTGGTAAGTCTGTGGGGGCCCTTTAAGAGGAACCCTGGGGCTCCAGCAGTCACTCAGTCACTATCCCCATTAATTTTCAGTCAGAAGGTATGGGGGCTTCTCTTCCTGGCCTGGGACCCTGGGTTGGGGGTGCCTGGTGTGAGGCTGGGGCCCCTCACCCCTCAGGAGGGACCTCCACAGCTGAGATATCCCTCCCAAGTTTAAACTGCCATGCAGGGGTGTGGGACCAGTCTCTTCTCATCTCCGCCCCTCCTACCAGTCTTGTTGTGGCTGCTTCTGTGCATCCTTAGTGGCAGATCTTTTGTTCAGCTAGACTTCAGGCAGTTCCGAATGATGGGTGTTCTGTAGTTTCGTTGTAATTTTGATGTGGTTGTGGCAGGATGCGAGCACAGTGTTGACCTACGCCGCCAGCTTCTTTATTGATTCTTGTATAAGAACAGAGGAAAGCCCGGCCGGTGTGGCTCAGTGGTTGAGTGTTGACAGATGAACCAGGAGGTCATGGTTGATTCCTGGACAGGGCACATGCCTGGTTTGTGGGCTTGATCCCCAGTAGGTGGTGTGCAGGAGGTAGTCGATCTATGTATTTCTCTCTATCCTACTCCCTTCCTCTCCCTCTAAAAATCAATAAAAACATATATGTAAAAGCCTAAGTGACTGTTATGACCGGCTAGCCAGACGGTAGCTATGACGTGAACTGACCACCAGGTGCAGACGCTCAACGCAGGAGCTGCCCCCTGGTGGTCAGTGCGCTCCCGTAGCCAACCTCCCATGGTCCCTCCCTCCAGCCAGCCCCGATCGCCAGCCAGGCAGAGGGACCCCATCCGTGCACGAATTCGTGCACCGGGCCTCTAGTATGTATATATATAAAAGAACAGAGGGGAGGTCCAGGTAACTTACAATGGCTTGAGTCTCGGTTAAATCTGGAAGAGATTCGACACTGGAATATTGAATCGACCTACTTCTGGGACTTTCAAATGAACAGTGGAGCTACTAACACTGTCACAGAAAGACTTAGCTGAACTGAACATTATGACTATTTTCCATCACTTTGTTGATACCCAGCACTATGGTTATTAGTTACAGGATATTCTGTGCAGATTGTGGTAAGCTATGCATTTTGTTCACTGAATTGTATGAATTTGAGTGGTAGGATAAATAGTTTCATCCTATATTTGCAACGAACATAATATTCCTGATAGGTGGGCTAGGTTTCTCGTGTATGTTCTGAGAATTCTAGAGAAAGAAATGCTAGAGTTGTAAATTCCTGCACTGGAAAGGGAGAAATTGGTTAACAAAACAAAAAGTCAATGGAGAGGAAGCCCAAGACTCTGCCAATACATGGTGCAAAAATGCAGTGAGGTTTTGGGTTGGTCAAGTTTCCCAAGCTAGCCTTTACATATTTGGATTAAGCAGAGCGCATTTTTTTTTCTCAATTTTTCAACCCTGATGTATTTGCAGGGAAATCTGATCCATATGTTTCTAATTCATTTACTCCAACTCATCAAATGTTGTTTTGTAAGACTGTTCTCTGCCCCGAGTTTTTCTAAACAGTCTTAAGAAGGTCCCTAAACTAGAAATGGGTAGATGCGAGTGGTACCCATTGCCAAACCGAAATTTTCTTGAACAGAGTGTGGAGTAGAAGACCAGCATCTATTTTTAAACTTGGCAAACTAGAGTCACCATTCAGCTGCTGACTCAAACAGAATGAAAAACAATTGGCTATTACTGGTGTCCATTGTGAATGCTAAGGGATTTTAGTTTTCTGAAAATCTATGAAAAAGGATTCCGTCCTTAATACTGACTAATAAAATGACATTGCATTTTATTTTTTCCTAAAGCTTTCTGATAGTTATTATCATCCTTGCCTCTCATCATAATCCTACAGGCAAGACAGGTATAGTCGTCCCCATTGTATACTTGAGGGACCTGAGACCCAGGAAAATCAAGTCACCTTCCCTATATCACACAGGGATGTGGTGGCAGCAGAGGGCCTGGCCCCAACTCCTCCTGGCTAAAGCTCTTTGGATAAGTAGCGATGTCTGTGTGTCCTCATGGCTCACACCAGGTGATATTATGGCCGCGTGTGCGACACAGTGTATATAACTCAATATGAATGTCGCTAAGGGTCCTGTTAATGACCACTCTCCCTTCCCAGAATATCTCTTACCTTCATGTGGGTTCCAGATGCCTTTCCTTAATGAACTGTTACATTCATTTATCTAATTCCTTCCTTTAGGACAGAGGTTCTCAACCTGTGGGTCACGACCCCTTTGGGGGTCGAACGACCCTTTCACAGGGGTCGCCTAAGACCATCGGAAAACACATATATAATGACATACTGTGTTTGTGATTGATCACTATGCTTTAATGATGTTCAATTTGTAACAATGAAATTGGGGGTCACCACAACATGAGGAACTGTATTAAAGGGTCGCGGCATTAGGAAGGTTGAGAAGCACTGCTTTAGGTAATCCAGTTGTAGGTTTTAGGCCTGAACTTTCAATAACACTCCGTCACAAAAGAATAACCTAGCTCTTCCCTCTTCTAACTCACCCGATAATAAGACTTGAATCCTTTCACTGTCACTGACACTCTCTGTGATAAAAATGTCATGTTCCCTAGAAAGAGTGTCCAAGGTGGCAAACTGAATTCCATCTTTTGGGGAAAATCTCACAAAGGTCACTGTTTCAATTCTCTGTTGTTGCCCAACAAACTACCCCAAACCTTAGTGGCTTAAAACAATAGCAGGTTTCCTATTTCTCAAAATTCTGAGGATCAGGAATTCAGATGAGGTAGACAGGAGTGGCTCATCTCTGCTTTGTGTGATGTCTGCTGGGGATGAAATATTCAAGGTATTCCTTTCACTCACATCCATGGCAACTCAGCTAGGATGGTTTGAACACTGGGAACTAGATGAGATGATTCCAGAAGGGTGATAAGTCTGCATCCAGGCTTTTGCTGTTGGCTGGGTTTCTCGCCATCCTCTATGGAGACTCTGCCTCATCCCACAACCTCCCCCTGCCCCTGTTGGTCTTCCATGTGTTGTCTCCAGCCACAGGGTTACTTGGATGGTAGGTAGCTGGGCTCCAAGAAAGAGGGAGAAGAAGCTACCAGCTTTTTTTACTTGGCACCGTTTTATGAACTCGCATAGCATCAGAGTCTTCTCACTAAAGAAACTTATAAATCTTTACAAAATGTTCTTTTTCTGTATTGGTCAACCTATGGCTAGACACACCATTGACAGTAACCATCAACATTCTATGTCACCTGGCACTGACCAACAAAGAGTTGGCATCCCACTTTGGAACCACGTACTAAGCCCTCAGACACTGTGAGATTCTAGCATGACAAGTCCAACGTAAAATTCAAGTTGAAGATGGGGCACAGCCTTCTTCATTGCTAAGGGAAATGTCCCCCTCAAATGTGTAACCTTTAATTCCTTGAATTATGGCTTCCCAGGCTGGCTAGTATGGCTTTCTTAATGTTAGCTGGGTAGATAGAATTGTTGGCCCTGATACTTAACCCCTCACTGCGTCCAGCCCTTTGCCATATGACTTCGTAGTTCTTATTAGAAGCGGAATATATTTTCTCAATCTTTAACTTTAGGTTCAGCCAGTTGACTGGATTTGGCCAGTGGGATGTAGGGAGAAGTCCAGTTGCCTATTCTGAGGACAGGCCTTAAGCGGCATGTGTGTTTCTACTAGCCTTTGCCGTGGGATAACCATGTTCTGGCTAGTCCACCCATCAGGTGATGAGAAACAAGTGGAGTAGACCCAGATCCAACCTAAAAATGGGGGTGCGCATGGTGGAAGCCAGCTTAGGTCCACTGACCCCCAGCTGACCAGCACATGTGTGAGCAAGAGTAACCATTGTTGGTTAAAGACACTGAATTTGGGGTGTCTTTATAATGCATTATTCTTGCAATAATTGGCAAACACATATGGCCAGAGCAAATCACAACAGGAAACTTTCCCCATGTCTTCAAGTAACAGTTGTTACTGTGAAATTTTGAAATCATAAAATCCAACCACTTCGCCAACACTGAGATTCCTGTATCACCATGTGGCCTCCAAATTCTGCCCAACTAAATGAGTGTCCGGCTCTATGGTAGAGTTGAAAGGATGCAAATTATAACACAAGAGGATGAGAATAACTCTTGACAGATGTGGTGATGCATACCTTTGGTTGATGGACAGGAGCTGTGAGGCCTTTACCATGGCAGTGATGTTGGCCAGACTCCTGCCTGTTACTGTTAGGTTTCTTGGAGCAGATTTGGAAACCAAGAGGTAGAAACATAAACTGTGTATCAGAAAAGCAATGCTTGTTGCCCCTGGGTCATGCAATGGTCATGGAACATGGATCCATGATGGCAGATGCTAATGCAAAGAATGGGGATATATAACTGTTATGGGACACACAGGTATCTCAGTGGCCAAAGCCAACAGCTTCCCTTCCCCTCAACTGGTGACTCAGTGGAATCTTTATTCTACAGAAAAGCAACTATTTTGTCGAGTGTATAGGGTGTCCCCCGAAATGTATACACTTTGCATAATTGATTATAAAGTTAGTGGTTATTAACATACAGCTCATTTTCAAAATTTGAAAAGGTCTACAGAAATGAGTGTGTATACTGTTTGGGGGAAACTCTGTATGTAGAAGTGTGTGTGTCTAGATGCCTCTTGTTAGCTTGTCATCCAACCTAATCACACATTAGTTGATATTTTTAACATTAATCACACAGAAGCATCCATATCGACATGGAGGACAAAATCAGAAACAGGTTGAAATGGATCTTGTATTCAATGCAATGAAACAGGCCACTATTTGATTTAAACATTTGCATTAGAAGCAAGTAGCATTTAGATAATTGATGTGAAAATTACAGTTTCGTTCTCTTTTATTTTTACACCGGACATGATTATTTTACGAAGCCGTGTCTCTGTTGCGATTTAAAATATTTTGTGTTGGTGCAGCAGCATTAAGTGTACTGTCTGCAGTATCTTACCCTGACTCTATAGGTTATGTCAACATGAAATTCCTGAAAGTAATGTCAATGAAACATGAAATTAATTTTGTGTGGCTTCCTAGCTTTTGCCAAAACAGCAGTCATGTCTCTAAAGTGGTTACTTAAAATGCAGCTATGCTCTGTCTATGGAAAGTTTAATTTTTCTCTTAGGATTTGGGCCTTTTATTATCTCTCCTTCCACAACCGAAGGAGATCAAACCCCACATGCTTTTGTGGCACTTTGTGCCTGAGAAATCTAAGTCCGTTCCCAAGCGGGGGCCTACAGTCCATGCTCACATTTATCTGCTGGTGTCTGCCAGAGAAATGGCAACTTGATGCTTTTTATGGAGAGAGAAGAAAGGTCAGAAGACACTGCAATAAATCAGTGGCCGTGAGGATGAAGGGGAGATTACCAGAATGTTTTGGGGGGAGATAGTTGACCCACTTGAATGCCACAGGCTCTGTAGTTTCCTGTAGTAGTCAAAACCTTTGAAGTTCAAGTTCTTATGATGTGCTATTATAACTGACTGAGGGAGAAAATTGGACACTGGATTTCCCTATGACACCCATCGCTTCCTCACACTCCCACGAAGCATCATCAGAGTTGGTGGGGGAAAAATGGGCGACATGCTAGCTTCCAAACCCAGCCATGTCCTGGGGGGAATGCATAATAAAAAGGCGAACTAGAGATGCCTGGTCAGAATGCTTCATCTGCTCAAGAAGAAAAGGACTTTAATGAAATCATTTGTCCCCCATCTAGCATTTTTTACAAACCTATTTAATGAGGGACATCAGACTTAGGACCCTGGGAGCATGTGGAAGCCAGAAAGAACTTTCTCAGAAATCCCACTTGTCATACATGCATTGTTGTTGCTACATACTTGACAAAGATCAGGTCATGCCCTGGCTGGTGTGTTTGAATTGGCCGAGTGTTGTCCCACACACCAAAAGGTCGCCGGTTCGATTCCCAGCAAGGGCACATGCCTGGGTTGTGGATTCTACCCCAGTTAGGGTGCTTGCAGGAGGCAACCAATCTGTGTTTCTCTCTCTCTCTCTCTCTCACACACACAGTCTATTAAAAAAAATCAAAACATTTTTAAAAAAAGAAAGTAAATTAGGTCATGATGGTGACAATTACATTTTATAATTCATGAAACAAGGAATATTTATTAAGGATACAGTTTGGAATGGGTATTATGCTAGGAGCTTTCCTATGCAGGATTTTATGTTTGTCACACTGTCCTCATTTAAGTAAGTATCGTTAAGGAACTTTCTGGGTCACAGGGTTGCAGCAGTTAAGTACGGAATTGGGACTAGTACCCAGATTTATTTATTCCAGTTATAGGTTACTAGAGGCCTGGTGCACGAAATTTGTGCAAGGGGCTCGGCCCTCGCAGCCCTGGCTTCATCCAGAAGGTCGTCCAGAATGATGTCCAGAAGGTTGTCTGGCTGTTTGGTCTAATTAGCATATTAGCGCTTTATTATATAGGATGGTGATGGTCCGATAAAGAAGTCAAGGCTGATTAAGTATGTTGAACCCTAGAAAGGGAAAAGGAAAAAAAAAGGGGAATAAAAACCTGTTCACATTAATAAGTTTCCCAAATACATCTGCCTTGTTCCAAAAAGGATTTCAAGGTAACTTGTGAAGATGCACGTGGTAGAAAGAAATACAATGAATTCATTAGTAGTAAGAAAAAAAATCTATTGTAAGTTAGGCTTGGACAAGATGCTTATTGATGAGTGAAAACCATATAACCTAGAAAGTGTTTTGCAGTTCCAGTCAATTCCATCTGGGATGGTCCAAAGAGGGAAACAGCAGAGAATACTTCTGTTGCTGACAAATTATGACATTCACACCAGGGGCCCGTGTGTGGTGCAGTTTTGATGGAGGTTTTTTCCAGGGGCTTATTCCCATGGGGCTGGTGCCCCAAGTTAAGGCTGGCTCCATTTCTAAGCGCAGGAATATTACATCATAATTTACTTCCTTATCAAATCTAAAAAGGGATTTTTGTGATGTCGGTTATGGTCTAAGTGGTGACTCATTTGGGTAGAGTAAAAAGAAACCAGAAGTGTTTATGAGGAGAAAATGACAATTCTCCCAGCAGGTAGCCAACGGAGTAAAGATAGCAGGTATACAGAGAGAACACTGCTACTGAAGCTCAGAATTGGTGACATAATCGACAAAGTTGCCAGTCCCTGCTAGCATTGGCATTGAACTAGGGAGTTTTCACTTTAACCCAAAGAAAAATGTACATGCCTATTTCTGTCTTTAACAAAGGCCTTTTCATTTTAAGAATACTCTCCCCCCCACACACACAAAAAGAGAAAATAAAACTAAGCTCACATAGTAGGGATTTCAGATCTGTAGGATTCAGATTGGGGTCCAGAAGCCTTTAAAATCTCCAAATTTCACCATTGAGGTGCTTCTTACTGTACCTACAAATCCCCCAATCCTGATGGACATAGCTCTAGGATTGCATCACTTCCCACAGTTCCCCCGAATTCTTTAACCCCCAACTTCACACCGGATTAAACCAAAGCGATGGCCACTGGGAGCCAACACCTCTGCTAAGACGTGGTGGATTAACGGTGCGCGGAGGAGCTGGCTGATTGAATTCATTCAGAATTAAATTACAATTTATTCTGTTTCTCACAGGAGAGGTGAGGTGAGACGCGAAGCGATGAAGGAGGAACTGTGTATGTGGTCGCTTAATTGACTTGTACGCTTTTCCAAACTACAACCCATTGTTTTTATTCTTTTCACATGTTCTCGAACGTGTGCGTAGATATCCTCAGAGGAAGCGTGCCACACAAGTGCAAAGGCCAGGATGATATAATATTGCGATGTCTGTTCTGGTTAACCCTGCCCTGATGGTCTTCACGAGTCAAGAATAGGGTGCTGTTTTCCTTAGCATGACGATCTTCAAAATATCCAGGAGAAGGGGCGTAGAGGGCCATGTCTCAGATCTTGTGTTTCAGGGGCTCTGACTTAGCCATGTTGTTGCAAAGAGGAGAAACGGAGGGGTGGGGACCGGGGCGAGTGGGTCTATATGACAGCTCGTGTAGTACAAGCGTTTGTGGTTAACCGAGGCGCACATCATGAGTCAAGCCTTTGGAAAGAGATGAGTAATTAAAGACAAATGCTATGACATAACCATTTACACGCTGCAGAGCGATGTCAGATGCAATCTGGCCTGACCCGCCGCTCGGCAAGTGTTATCGTGGATCCTGGAGCGCCATTCATTTATTTACTTTTTAATTTGGCCCATATGTTTTATCAAAAACACGAAGATGTTGTATTTCTCCGCGGAGATAGCCTGGCTCCAGCGGTGCTCAATAAGGTTGGTGTGTCTGGGAACGGATCTCCCAGGTGCGCAAACGCAATGAAGAGCAGGTCAACTGGAAAACACCTCATTTGAAGAAAGCCAGCAAGCTTTGCCTTGAGTACCGTGGCTGCAACAAATTCTCTCGTGTTTAGGGAGTTTACTGCCTGCATGTGCCTCTAGGTAACTCGGTACAATGTAATTTCGCCATGAGAGCAAAAATCATATTTGCTGACCTTTCTGCTTTGCAACTCTTTTGCTCCCACCCCAGCCCCAGGCCCCATCTCCCCCACCCCCCGCACACTTTTTGGCCCCATCCTCTATTTCAGTCACCACCTATATCAACCTGATGTCCAGAAACCAGTTTTTGGCCCGGCTGGGTTGCTCGGTGGTTAGCGTCATCCTGCACACCGAAGGGTCAAAGGGTCTCAGGTTCAATTCCTGGTAAAGGGCATGTGCCTGGCTTGCATGTTTGATGGGGCGCGTGCAGGAGGCAACCAATCAATGTGTCTCTCACATCAATGTTTCTCTTTCTCCTCTCCCCCCATGTCTGTCTCTCTCTCTCTCTCTCTCTCTCTCTCTCTCTCTCTCTCTCTCTCTCTCTCTCTTGCTCTCCCCACCTTCCACTCTCTCTGAAAATCAGTGGAAAAAAGATCCTTGGGTGAGAATCAACAACAACAAGAAGCCAGTTTCTGGAGCAAGGGTGCGGAATCTACTCCCCTCCATCCTTACTTCCAGCTCTGTCACGTAAAACATGCCGCCTCACTCCAGGAGATGGCTTCATGGTTTTACAAACGCTGTTAAACTGTAGCTGCCGCCTTTCTGAAACGCAGAGAGCAGGAGTGGGGAGCGGGGGGGATGACAGAGAGGGCCTGGGTCTCTCTACTCTTTGTTGGTTATATCTGGGTAGATGTGGAATGGTTAAGGCAAGGTGGTTTGTTTGTTTTTTCAGAATAAAACAATGGGAGGTTCTGTTTGGTGACCCGACCAGTTCCTCTAGGACAGTGGTCGGCAAACTGCAGCTCGTGAGCCACATGCGGCTCTTTGGCCCCTTGAGTGTGGCTCTTCCACAAAATACCGACTTCTGTGCATGGGCCATGAAGTTTCAATCGCACTGTACATGCTACATAACAGTAGCAACATTACAGTGATGAAGTAGAAACGAAAATAATTTTATGGTTGGGGGTCACCACAACATGAGGAACTGTATTAAAGGGTCGCGGCATTAGGAAGGTTGAGAACCACTGGCTTAGACAATACACTTCCTGACTCCCCCCACCCCGCCCAAATGCCGCTGCATTTCAAGAAAGGACAATCGGCCTTCTGTTTATGCATGGAGCAGTCAAGCTAGGTCAAGGTTGTTTAGCTAAATGGTTGTGCTGGCTTCTAGGAATTAACAAGGTCTGGGTTTCACTTGTGTCCTTGAACGTCAAGCCTCGCTTTTCACACCAGGAGTCGATTTCACGTACAGTGTTCCCATTTTAACACCTAGCATCGAGGGAAAAAGCATTACCTAGACAAACTAGCGTTTAGAACAGTGATGGCGAACCTTTTGAGCTCGGCGTGTCAACATTTTGAAAAACCCTCACTTAACTCTGGTGCCGTGTCACATATAGAAATTTTTTGATCTTTGCAACCATAGTAAAACAAAGACTTATATTTTTGGTATTTATTTGATATATTTAAATGCCATTTAACAAAGAAAAATCAACCAAAAAAATGAGTTCGCGTGTCACCTCTGACACGTGTGTCATAGGTTCGCCATCACTGATTTAGAACATAGCATCACAATATAAACCTGAAGCTAACTTTGGATTTTCCATGTTTCCTTTGCTGTAGTATTTATGCATTTGACTCGAAATTTGAAGACGCATCCATGCTCATAAAAGATCAGAAACAGCAGATTTCGGAATAATTGGCTCCTTCCTGTCCCTGCAGCATCCCCAGAATTGGCCCCCCAGGCAGCAATGGTGGGTTGCAGACTCCAGAAGTCTCACGGGGTCCCCAATATAGCAACCCCATCTCACAGGTCTGAGCCCCAGCTCCATGGGGACCCTCCCTCTAGCCCCAAATGAGTGGCCGCCCTCCTCAGGGGCCTGCATCCCAGCTTTGTGAGTGCTTGCCTCTGAGTCCTCAAGGGTCCACGCAAGCCCTCCTCTGGTCTGAGTACAGCTACTCAGAGACCTTCTCTGAATTTCTAGGTTCCAACTGCTGACCTCTTCCTGTCTTTCTCTATGCCCCGCGTTCTGCCATGACTCTGTGTGTGTTACCTCTGTGCTCTCCTAGAGCTTTTTTGTTCTCCAACACCTGCCCGTACTACCTCTGAGAAAGGGATTCTGTTTTCCTGTTTGGACCCTGTCTGGAAAACAAAAGATACCTGCTGTGAAGTCTTCCATTTGAAAAAGGACAGAATGGGATGCACCCTCGAGAGGTCATTGGCCCAAAGCACATGCTGTGTCCCCATGGAAAGGAAACCAGGGCCCCCTATGCAGGCAGTGGGAAGCGTTCATTGGCCAACCCACCTGTCATTCTTCAAGCCTGCCCTCTGGGAATGCATCGCTGCCCCTTTCCCAGGGATGCATTGGGGGTTCTGGACTTCCTCTTGGTGACTGAGGACATGGTGATTTCATGAGGAAATGAGCAGCCCTGGGACTTCCTTCATGAGCTTTGTCTTTCTCTAAACACACAATTCCCTGATGGCCTTGGTCAGACTTCAATCTGTTTTGTCGGCTCAGGTCAAGGGTCAGTAAGCAAAGCCAGGGCTATTGTGGGTCATCGTCCTTGAGCCTGGAATTTGGCACCGACAGTTCTCTGTTCTAACCAGAGGCCTTGGTTCTCCCATGATGAGCAAGTGTTTATTGAGTATATGCTGGGTTGAGGGAATGCATCAGTGAATTCCATGTAGTCCTCATTTCAGACCACCTCACAGCTGAGTGAGCAGGGGTTGGGATGGGACAAAAAAGAGCATGTTGAGCATTTTAACGTGGTTCTGGTTGCAATGTTTAGGACAGCAGCTCTGATGTCTGCATGGGGTGCTGAGGGGACCCTCTTGTCGCTGAGGTAGGACTTCCTAATGCAGCGATACTTGGGCAGACAACTCTCGAAGCGATGGAAAACTTGAGAACTATGACAGGTTTTAATTGCTCTACAGAATTGGACAAAGGGAAGGAGGGAACCCACTTTTGTTTATTTATTTTTTAACTCGGTAGAAAACTACTCAAGTCCACACATACCAGAGTAGCCGAGCATTCACTATCTCACTATCTCTGCTTTGAAGTTCCTCATTTTTCGGAGTTTGCTGAAACTCCAAAGGCTTACACAGCCCGACAGGGGTCATCAGTCTGACTTTAACACCCGAGAGTGAAGAGCCCAGGGTCTGGGCTGTGTGTGATTGTTTTGCTTCTTGCTGCCACTGGGTGACTCTGTTGACAGTTGGACCTGCACAGTGGTCAAAAGGTGGTGATGATGGACCAGTGACCTGCTGCTGTGGATGGGAGAGGTGATGGCCAGCACATCCTTGAGAGAGAGAAAGAGAGAGAGAGAGACACCCCTCTTGGGATTGAAGCATTACATTCAGAGCCTAAATATCCTTCAATCTTCTCCAGATCATCAAGGTGACTTCCCAGTGTTACTTTCAACAGACAAAATCCAAGTGAAGTATTCAGCAGGACATCCCACCATGGAAACATCGCAGGACTGAAAACAGTTCATGTGAATAGACTGTAGAGTTGGGGAGGGGGGGAGCAGGTTATAGTCAAGCATGAGAGAGCGACAGATGTGGTGAGAGGTGCACGGGAGGGACCGTGGTGCCATGCTGCTGAAGGCAGTGGAGAATCCCTGAAGGATTTCAATGAAGTGACAAGAACTATTTGAATCTTAGAAAAATGGCTCTAGCACATGTGAGGAGGACTCATTGTAGAAGGGGGGCATTTTTGGAAAAATTTAACCGTCAATTGGATCATAATTTAATTTTGTTAGCATGAGGCTCCATCAACTGAGCCACTGGTTATGTTTAAAATGTGCAAGAATACTTGCCCATAAAGAAGAATCTTATGGCATTTTTGAGGTAGCCCTGTCCTTAAGGGTATTTTGGATATAGCTCGTCACCTAATTCTCTCTTGTAATAAAGCTTCCCTCCCCCATTTTATTATTATCATAAAATATTTATCCATCCATATTTGTTATTAAATATTTTCTTCTGAAATAGAAGAAGGAATTTAAATTATTTCATCAGCTATTAGGGGTCAGAATGCCTACCCCTAAGCTTTTAAAGGCAGAAACTATAACTTTAAATTTGTTTATTTCTAAATGTGTGCTCTTTCCATATTTCTCTCTGACATTTTTCCACTATCTGCTAATAATTGTGTAATATGTGTAATTACCAGAACTCCCAACAGTTCAGATCTTGGAACTAGAGATGGTGAAAGCAGCTGGGCTAAGGGTTTGGTGAACATCTTGAACTATTTTTCAAATTGTGTTTAGGGTTCAAGGAAAACCAAAACATATTTTCATATTTTACCAAGAACTTTATTCTGCCTCAATTTGAAAATGATGTCTATTTTAAGGGAAATTTAATCCATATGTTACTAAATTCCTTACACTTACCTCATCAAAATTTGGTTCCATAACAGCTTTCGATGTGCAAAAAAAGCCTTGGGAGTTACTTTATGAGGTTTTTTTAAGAGGAGTTTTTTTTTTTCTTCGAAACAGAAAGTCAGATTTGCTAGGTGAAGATTGACTAAAGTGTACCTTTTGCCAACTGTAAAATGCCTAATTAGAAAGAACGACCTGAATTTCATACAAATTTTGACTTGTCGAAATTTATATGAATCCTGGTGACGTTAACATAAATAGTTTTTCTTTGCTTTTGCACATCATCTTAACTATTCTTGCAAGGTACTAATTTCTATAATAATAGTGTCACACTTCTTAAGCAAAACAAAACATTTTCAGTTGAATTTAAATTGGAGATTCCTGATAATATTCAAAATTTCTATATTCTTATTTAGGCTGCGATTTGCTTTTGTACCACCAATTAAGTTCATAAGATCCATCCCGCTCAAAACAAAGCAGAACAACAGCAATAACAACAAACCCACAAACAAAACCGAAAAACACAACTCACATACTTCTCTTAAGACACTGTTGTTTAGACAGCTTTCGGTGAGTCTTTTATCTACAGGATTTGTTAAAAATTAAGAGTCTAAGTCTTCTTTCAAGGCTTACAGAGTCAAAATCTCTACTTCCATGGATCAATAAGGATACCCTAGTCCCGTGGTCGGCAAACTGCGGCTCGCGAGCCACATGCGGCTCTTTGGCCCCTTGAGTGTGGCTCTTTCTAAGGCTTAGGAGTCCCCTAATTAAGTCAATAACAATGTACCTACCTATATAGTTTAAGTTTAAAAAATTTGGCTCTCAAAAGAAGTTTCAATCGTTGTACTGTTGATATTTGGCTCTGTTGACTAATGAGTTTGCCGACCACTGCCTAGGCCAAGGTTGACGATATATCATCAAATGAAATAATGCTCATGTCAGCTCTCTGAAAACCATAAGATGCTATCAAAATTCACTCTCTTGACTAATGCTTAAATGCAAGGAAATAGAGAAAACACATGTTACCGAGAGCCTGGCATGATATAAATGCACTATTTGCTTTAAATGGCCCAAGTCATGATAGGGGAGGTGTTATTGTTTCAGTTTGACAAATGGGGAGTGTGACAAGGAGAATTGGTGGCTTACTCAGTATCTCTCCTCCACGGGCCAATGCTTTGACCACTGAGCCACACGGCCAGGGCTGGCCTACTCAGTATTTATTCTTTCCTTCTTCTTGATGAATAGCCTCAGTGGTGACATTTCCTGGGCTTCCTCACTGGTCAGCAGGGCCCGGTTACACAGTTCAGGCCAACTTCTTGATGGCTGTTGAGGGGTCCCTGGGTAGGGTTTCTGGGGATGCTGGTTGAAAGAGAAGGCATTTTATTTTGTGTAGCCTTTTTCATTTAGCCCTTCCCCTTCTGCTTGAACTTGGAAGTGAGGCAGCCAGATCACGACTGCATAGCAGTCATTTTTTTTGGAAGCAAAAGGATTTAACTACATTGCACTAAAGTCAGAACAGTGGATGAGTCCACTGTAACCTTCCAAGAGGTTTTCCTGGTTCACAAAAGACACCTATTTTAATATATAGAAGTCAAAGATATTTCAGAATAGGAGTTTTTCAGCAGGAAATTGCCTATTAAACATTTATTTAGTCAATTCTGTTTTCAGTTAGGGGTTCGATGAAATACAGGTGAGGAAAAATGCAGTGCCAGGCAGGGAGCAGGTGCCCAAGAAATGTTTGCTGGTTTATGTGTTTATTCAGTCTCTCACCATTGACGTCTAACGGCCTGACAGGATAATAGTGATGCGTCTCTTTAACCATAAGTCAGATTAAATTTACTGAGGCCTTTTATCACATTTAAAATCTGTGTTGTGTACCCTGGTGCCCACAGTGAAAGGACCTTAGGACATCGTGAGGTAGGCAAGGCTACCCCATGTGTAAATGATCCCCAAGATCAGGATTGGTGTGGGGGTGGGGACAGGACTGCTGACATTGTGCTGATCTTGGAATGTGCCAGCTTCCTGGTTTCCATCTAGAACAGTGGTTCTCAACCTGTGGGTCGCGACCTCTTTGGGGGTCGAACGACCCTTTCACAGGGGTCGCCTAAGACCATCGGAAAACACATATAAATTACTTATTGTTTTTGTGATTCATCACTATGCTTTAATGATGTTCAATTTGTAACAATGAAAATACATCCTTCATATCAGATATTTACATGACGATTCATAACAGTAGCAACATGACAGTTATGAAGTAGCAATGAAACTAATTTTATGGTTGGGGGTCACCACAACATGAGGAACTCTATTAAAGGGTCGCGGCATTAGGAAGGCTGAGAACCACTGTTCTAGAACATTGGTGCTCCTCATCAAGGTCATTCCAGGAGAGTAGACTGCTGGTCAACCTGGGATCTATAGTTTCAGCATCCAACACGGTCCCGGTGTGTTCACGCATGACCGTTTCTTCAGGTGACATAGAGCCTCTCCCAATTTTTGCCCCTGGAGGTACCACCCAATTTTGTGTCCAAACCTCTTTTCTTGGAGATGCTTGGGGAAAGCAGCATCTTCAGCGGTTTTGTGCAATGAGCGCATCTCTTGTGTAACATCGGCCTAACTCTCTGCCTCAGGCAAAAGCTCATGAACAATGTCTTCTATGGTTCCTGTCCCAGCCAGGGAGCATTCTTATTCCAGAAGAGAGCGTGTGTGTGTCCAGAGCCCCGGATGGTCTGATTGATGACTCCTGATACAAGTCAGATCTCATCACGTGGCATTCCTGGTCCTCTACCATTTGTCTTCTGTAATCTCTCCTTATGAGGCGTGTACCTCGCATCTGCATATCAGAAACCTTGCCCCTTGCCATTCCCAATTTATTCAGCCAGCGTGCATGTGAGAAACAAACCGCAGTCCCCGCGGTGACATGGCCCGAGTCAGTGGCAGGTTTTGGGATCTGCCGAGCTAGTGAGTAATGTCTGGGAACTCCTTGGCTGACTTCCTCATGTTCAAGGACAACTTTGCATTCCCACAAGTTCTCAGAATGTTTCTCCTTTAGGAGCAGCGTCCGACACTGGAATTCCTGAAACCTGGGGCACTGTGTCAAGCCAAGCCTCTTGCCCGATAGGAAAAATGAAAGGCAATTCTCCGTGTAGTTCTTCTGACTGCTTCATTGTATGGTGACCTTGTGCAGACCGTGACCTTGTGTAGACCAGGCGGTAATTCCCTTCGAGGTCTGTGCAGGTGGCTTGGTACCGGCAATCCAGGGTCTGGTACCTGCCCTCCTGCCTCACTCACACTTTCACTACCCAATTTAGAACTTCATTATGTAGGACTTTATATTTTTGGGCATTTGTTTCGCAGTCTAAACTGCTAATTTGCTAAAGGTCTGGGCTGTGTTTTATGCTTCTTCTGATTCCCACTCAAACCACTTAATTTCCCATCTGAATAACCTACGCATCCCCCACTGAATAGGTGCCATGGCTGAGGAGGTCGTATGAATGAATGGCTTATGATGACATGCCAGGTCTTACACATCCAAATGAATGCCTTCACTAGCAAGGCAGCCAGCTGGGGGGGTAGGGGCTACCCACACGTGCCAATGAGGTTATCAATGCTCAACACAATCTCTCAATACCTCTCTCTGTGTGTCAGAACCCGTGACCCTTACTGAATGGGTGATATCTAGCACCCACTGTAATCCAAGGCCCTATCTTCAGTGGGCACCGCCAGGATTAAGACACAGCTCCTCTACACAGACAGCGTGCTTTCTTCTGTAGAAGATAAGGCAAACTGACTCTTGTTGAAAGCCTACTGTGTGCCAGGCACTAGATCATGTGTTTTCAGATGCTTTTCTCCTTTATCTCCCATCACAGTCTTGAAAGGCAAATATTACCTCTGCTCTACAGACGAGGAAACGTAGACTCTGAGAAGTAGAGAACTTGCCTAGATTCCCAAGTGTTGGTGATGTGGAGTCGGGATTTGAACCCAGATCCCTTTGATTCCTGGGACCAGGTTTGTCCTATACCTGGCCACCCATGGGGAGGAGCCTGTGGTTTATGGGAAACAGAGGTGTGTGTAAGGGAATGGTAAAAACTAGGCTGCAGTTAACGTGTTAGAATAGGCTAAGGGCCCTGGATGGTGTTCTACACAGTAAGACCAGTGAAGATATTAAAAATTCTTACCCAGGGAAGTGACTCTTTGAAAGTGTTGATTTAGAACATTTAATCTGAATGGATTGAAGGAGAGACAGAAAATAGGGTGAGGAGTTAACAGTTGCTGTAACATCTCTGAGCAGAGAGTAACGCATATGAAGGGGGAAGCACTGGGAACACAGTGCACCTGAGTTTAGGAATGAGAGCATTATTGGATCATCAAGGGGACAACGTGAAGAGGCACACACAGCCTTTATGCTGCTGGCCTTTCTGTTTGCCATTCCTGCGTCTCTTTTGTCTTACTGTGGTGCCTTCTTCTTATTAGAGTCCCTTTATCAACACACACACTCACATACATACTCACACACACACACAACACACACATTCTATGCTTTGTTTATCTGTATTTTGTAGATTTTTCTCCAAAATAAATATAGATTATTTTACAATTAAAATTTAAAGGGAGAGTTAGTGACCAGGCACTTTTTTTTCAAATGTAAAACAGTAAAGAGAGTCATTTATAAGACACCAAAAATCTATATGTATAAAAGCCTAATATGCAAAGTGTCCCCTCCGGAGTTCGACCAACCGGGATTTGGATCATTTGCTATGATGTGCACTGACCACCAGGGGGTGGCATAAAATGAAGAGAGGCCCTGGCTAGCAGCCGGCAGCCGCTAGGGACCCTATCTGTGCATGAATTTTGTGCACTGGGCCTCTAGTGGCAAATAAAAGAGCTAAATTGTATATCTTAACAGAAAAGAGTGCTGTTCCATAATTAGAGGGCAGGGTGCAGAGGAGATTTTTGGACTGCTGTGAAACATGATGGGATTTTACTGGACAGGGTTCTGTTATCTGAAGTTATGATGGACATTCATGTATACATTAGAAATTATAAAACTTCCTCTTTCTACTTCCTTGAAATACTATAGGATTAAGGGGCATAATGTATGTGAAACAGCTTTAGATTTTGGAGGGCTAAATATTTCCTGAAGCACCTTTTAAAAGAAGGGAGTGTGGTCTGAAGGGGAGACAAATGAACTTGTATTTTTCCTCACACTCTATCATCTCACCTACCCTGTTCATTCTAGTATAATTTTCATTGAGGATCATTCTTATTTCTGGACACGTGCGAATTTAGAGAGCTGGTTGTGCTCGCCCATATGTTTGTATATCAGACAAAATCCTCACCATCTTGTACCACGATTAGGTGCCTTTGGACCCGTTTTCCTAGGTCTCTGAATGCGTTGGGGAAGGATGTGTTTTTTTTTTATTTTTGTGTCCCTGGTGCCTTGAAGGGGTAAGATGCTCATTAAATGAGGTTAATGACTGAATAGATTTATACTAGTATAATGTAAATCATGCTGTGAGATTTCATTGCTTAATAAACAGTAATGTTGAATTACTCTTAAAAAGACAACCCATTTTGACTTCTTGTAAAACAGCCAGTAAAATATAAATATTATTGGAAAGAGGAAACAGACATTTAATATCTAAAAGATGATTTCCATCGCTGGCTTATTCTCAGAGAAATTGCATTTAGGAATAAAATAAAAAAAATCTCATAGATTCACAAAATCCCTTTTTTATTTCTCATTTTATAAATCTCTTTGTTTACCTGTTCATGGGTAGCAAGTAAAAATACTTTTTAAATGTTTACATAGGAAAATGGAAATTTTATGTTAATAAATAGCCATTATGCGTACAGAATAATCATACACCTTCAACTAAATGCACTGAAAGATAAAAATAATGGACATTTTCTTTTTTAAAAAAATATAATTATATTGATTTCAGAGAGGAAGGGAGAGGGAGAGAGAGAAACATCAATGATGAAAGAGAATCATTGATTGGCTGCCTCTTGCACCCCCCTAATGGGGATTGAGCCTGCAACCCAGGCATGTGCCCTTGAATGGAATGGAACCTAGGACCCTTCAGTCTGTAGGCCGACGCTCTATCCACTGAACCAAACCGGCTAGGAATTTACATTTTCTTCTATGATTATACTTATATACATACCAGAGGATAAAGATATACATTATATACAGTATATCTGTATGCTATACCGATACAGTTTAATCTATTAGTTCTTTTACTTGCAGCTGGCCTATCTTGATTGTATAGCAACATTTCATAATATTACTTCCATGAAAATATCAATGGACATAAATGAAAATTTCAGGAAATATGCCAGGTAGTGAGAGCCTTTGCCTGCGGGCCCGCTGCCCCCTGATGCGTTTTGCACATGGGGCTCCAGGCCTCGTGTTTTCCCATCTCCATCCAGGCCAGCTGAAGAAAGAGCAGCACACACAATGGGAAGAAAGCCAACTTGACAGTCAGATATTCCTGGACTTGAGTTGCACCTGCTTCATGAGGCCATGAGTCCTTGGACATATCACTTCACCTTTCTCATCTGCACTTTCGCCATCTGTCCCATGGGATTCCCCCCAAACCTCCACACCTATCACCTGTTAAGCCTTTAGTGACTACTCCTGGGTATGCTCTCACTTCCCCACACCTAAATCTCTTTCAAAACTATCTTTGAATCCATCCTATATAATAAAAGGCTAATATGAAAATTGGCCCCTCCACTGGGAGTTTGGGAATTCAACCAGGAGTTTGACCAGGGGGCGGGGCCGGCTGGCCTACCGCCTGCAGCCCCTCCCCCAGGCCAGCCCCTCCCCCAACCTCCCCCCCTGATTGGGGGCAGGGCCAGCTGGCCAACCATGGGAAGGGAGGCCCTGGCCAACAGCCGGCAACCGCTAGGGACCCTACCCATGCACGAATTTCGTACACTGGGCCTCTAGTTACTTCATATAATGCTCTAAAAAAAAAAAGGACAAAAACTTTCATCTTTGGTTTCCAAAACCACATGTATGCAATAATGCATAGTACATCTACTAAAATGTAATAACCTATAACAGCTTTGCTCATCCTGGTGGGTTGACTCTTGAGTTGGATGCCTCCAGCAGGCTATCTGTTGAAACACTTTATTCTTTTATAAGGGTGAATCCAGAGTGCACTGAGTAATGCGTAATAAAATTAGTTTGGGGAGAAAGGAACCAAGTTTAAAAGGAAAAAAAATGGGGGGGGGGGAGGCAACAGATAAGCACAGTAAAATATTCTGCAATGACTTCATTGTGAAGTAATGACTTTGACCAAATCACTGCATTGTCGTTTTATCTTCCCGACCAAGACTGTGTTAATGCTCTAAAATTAAATCTCTTGTGAAAGTTATCTGGAATTTCTCAACAAGTTTTTAAAGGGGTTTTATTTTTTCATTGGAGGTCATGTCTCAAGAATTTGTAGGAATTCCGCCTGGAAAGTAATCCTCATTGGAAACTGGCAGGCCAAGCTCATTTATATTACTCTTCCAGATAAAAATTCCTTCCGTCTTAGACCTGCATTTCAAAAAAGATTATTATCACTCTGGAGAGAACACATCAGGGGAGAAAGAAAGAATGACCTCGAAGATGTCTTAGCTGCCTCTGTGCAACTCCAGGTCTGCTTCTTCTGAAAACTCCCCTATTTAATCCTCTCTTCTGAAAGGCCTTGGAGCTGGTCAAAGCAGGAGGATGCTTAAAGGAAGCTCTCAAAATGAGGTTCCCTCATTGGCCTGCTGTGGGAGTTCGTGACACGTCTTGGGTGGTGGGAAAGAGGAGGACAGGAGGAGGAAATATGGGGGAGAGAGAGGTTCAGCTACTGGGCAAAGAGGAGATAGGTGTTTTTATACAGCAATATATTCTCCTAGTGGCTAGAGGGATTAGTTGTTCCTAAATAAGACCCCACACCCCTCCTTTAGCTGTGTTTGCCATGCCAGACACATTCATGCGACAGCATGCTTCATGGGAAAGCTTTGGCTATTTTTAATGACAGACCCCAAGGGAAACCTCAGGTCCTCCATTTCCTAGCTCCTCCATTTACAAGTGACTTTACCTCTCCGAGCCTCAGTCTCCATATCTATAAAATGGGCTTCAGAGAGTTGGTAGGAGTCAACTTGACAATATATGCAAATCATTTAGCTCAGCGTTGGGTTAGCACCCAATAAAATTTTGTTTGGAAAAAAAAGAGAGAAACACTGCTTCTTTTTTTTTTTTTAATATATTTTATTGATCCTTTACAGAGAGGAAGGGAGAGAGATAGAAAGTCAGAAATATCAATGAGAGAGAAACATCGATCAGCCGCCTCCTGCACATCCCCCACTGGGGATGTGCCCGCAACCCAGGCACATGCCCCTGACCGGAATCGAACCCGGGACCCTTCAGTCCGCAGGCCGACCCTTCAGTCCACTGAGCCAAACCGGTCTCGGCAAACACTGCTTCTTTCTACCCTCTCCATCCTGTCCAGAGAATTGGGGATATTAATCCAATGTGGATAATTGGAACGCACTCAAGGACAAAATCAATGAAGTACAAAGACACTAGCTATTTCTTCGGTGATTCTGAACATTGAAGTCACCAGATAGTTTTGAATACCAACTAAAATGCACAAAAGAGAAAATCCAAGTCAGGATTTGTACTGCGAGAGCAGGCATTCTGAGCCCCTATGCATTTCTCGAGTAGGAGCCTGTTCCTAGGAAGCTAAGAATAATGTTTAAGGACCATTTTTATTCATAGGAATTCCATCTGAGATGCTGCCAAACACATGCATCGTATCACAACCAAATGGCCTGCCCTTGCTAGCATCCCAGACAGCGGTTCTCAACCTGTGGGTCGAACGACCCCTTCACAGGGGTTGCCTAAGACCATCCTGCATATCAGATATTTACATGACGATTCATCACAGTAGCCATATGACAGTGATGAAGTAGCAACGAAAATCATTTTATGGTTGGGTCACAACATGAGGAACTGTGTTTAAAGGGCCAGAAGGTTGAGAACCACAGATCCCAGAGATGTGTAATGAATGGGTCAGACCCACCAAACACCCAGCATTCAACAGAACTAGACTGAACAGGAGGAGCCTTTCTGTTACTAAGGATCCGTTCACTCTTACTGAAATATTGCAGCAGTTGCACTGAATTCTGCTAGCATCAGAAATACAATTTGTACAATTCCAGAAGGCTTATATTTGGGACAAGGCCATTGTTAAGCCTATGTGGTTTTTCAGTGGGTAGGTAATTCTTTAACAGTAGAAACAGAAGACGGATGGGCTTCCAATTGTGAGCTCATTGCTACGGTCACACTGAGAGCTGAAAGGGAAGCAGAGTCCAAAATAAACATGAGTTTGGACTAGAAACGATTTCTCTCTGAGGGTGCCCAGGTTTATATGAAGGAATTCTGCCTCGGACAAGGAGAAATCTAACTCACTTTTCCCGGTTATTAGTTCGTAGTGGGCATGTCTAGTGTTTGCCTGTTCACATCAGTCCATTCCCCAACCTCAAATCCATTTTCCTAAGACCCTGGCTTAAGGACCGCATGAACCTGGAGTTCTCCTGACTCCTTGCACTTTAGTTACTCTGAAGGGGTAAAAAAAAAAAAAAGTTATAAACTATCTGTAGGAACACTCACGAACATGGCTGGCCAGAAAAACTCAGCCAGAGAGCCAAGAAGTTTAATTTGTTGTAACCCATGATTTCTCAGTAAATATTAACTAATGTTGGAAGTATGCATGGATTGACTTCCCCCGTCTGTTTGAACCTTTTAAATCACATTTTTTTCAAACAAAAAATGGAAGCAGGACCTGAAAAAAAAAAAAGTGACTCAGAAAGCAAGGGTGTTTGGTTGGCTTCCCTCACCTCCTGCAAGCTACCCGTCTTCAGTCTTCGAAGTGATGTTTTTCTTTCGTGAGTTTGTCCCCTTCACTTATGTGCCTGGTTGATGGATCATTCCCTCTGAGGTGTCTCCAAGACCCCGAGTACCCCTTTGGTTAAGTGCCCAAGAAAACCAACCACTGTGCACCAAGGCTCTCACCTTCCTCACCCTTTCCCCCTGTCGTGTCTGCCAGCTAGAGGCCTATTCACACCAAGATGGAAGGCTGCGTCGTTTACCCAGGTGCAAACTCCCAGGGGCCCTGAACGGAGTCATGGCTGGGACATGAACCAGAAACCTACATGTCCCCGATCCACCAAAGGCCTCTTCCTGGTCCAGCCCGTGGAAGCTCAGTTGTTCTATACATAGCTGTCTATATGGACTGGATTCATAGATGTTATTTCTTTATGATGGATTCATTCATTTATTCACATATTTTTAGAATGCCAGATGCCACCTCTCTTGTATGCCATGGACACAAAACTGTACAGCTTAAATTTTCAACATGGATGCATGCATCTATTATTGATCAGATGTTGATTTAACACCAACTATATGCCAAGTAGAAAAGTGACGGAAAGGGCACCCTGAAAAAGAGAAAAAAAACAAAACAATTTTAAGGGCAAAAAAGGCCACGTGATATATTGCAGAAGGTGAATAGGTGAATGGGGCAGGAGCTTAGCTTCCGTTCACTGGGGACTGAGGACTCACTGGGTGTGTGTGTGTGTGTGTGTGTGTGTGTGTGTGTGTGTGTGTGCTAAGAAGAACCATTGCAAAGACCTTCCAAATGCCATGGATGTTGAACTTAATTCCATTCATCAAAAGAGAACTAAAGCACGTGGTGTTTGTGATGGGGAACGTTAATGTTAGCTGGGGTTTAGAGAGTAACTAGAGTTGGGGACAGACCAATGGCAAAGAAGCCAGTAGAAGGGCTCGGGCAATGTGGAGCCCCCAAGTTTAGGCCGTAATGAGAAGTTGAAGAAAGAATGGGACATATTGGGAAACGTAAGAGAGATTAAATCCACATGACCTCATGGCATAACTCTCCTGGAGCGGACCTATTGCATGGTAATGAATGTAGCTTCAAAGCTGGGGCTGGGAATCGCTTTTAAATACGGGGGATTTGTCTTGTATCTCTCTTTACCGATGCATGACTTCAGAGCTAAACCTAAACCATATCAAATCAAACAAATGCACAATGCATGTTCTTGTGGGGAGGAAGGGGATGGTACAAAGATGGCAAAGTACAATCTCTGTCCTTGGAGATTTCCTAGGCCAGTTCAATGGTTCTCAAGGATTATGTGTTGTGAACAATTGTGTGAGCTGAGCCATAGTTAGATTTTTAAATATATTGATTTTTTTACAGAGAGGAAGGGAGAGGGACAGAGTTAGAAACATCGATGAGAGAGAAACGTTGATCAGTCGCCTCCTGCACACCCCCTACTGGGGATGTGCCCGCAACCCAGGTACATGCCCTTGACCGGAATCGAACCTTGGACCTTTCAGTCCGCAGGCCGACACTCTATCCACTGAGCCAAACCAGTCAGGGCCATAGTTAGATTTTTAAAGCAACAGGATAAGGCATATTAAATATTAAAAAGCCCAATTCACACAGCCAGCGTGGCTCAGTGGTTGAGCGTTGACCTATGAACCAGAAAGTCACGGTTCTATGTTCAGTCAGGGCACATGCCCAGGTTGTGGGCTCGATCCCCAGTGTGGGGCCTGCAGGAGGCAGCCAATCAATGATTCTCTCTCATCATTGATGTTTCTATCTCTCCCTCTCCCTTCCTCTCTGAAATGAATAACAATATATTTAAAATAATGCATAAGAGTTGCTGGCTAATTGAATAAGGTTAGCCAAGGATAAGGGAGGGTCCTGGAAAGCTTTGAGAAGGGGTGAAAGGGAGAAAGGCAGGGGTTCTCCCGGAGAGCTGTGACGTGTTGGCCCGCCCCGGGGCATCCTTATGGCAGAGTTAATAGGGGCAGCAATGGCTGAGTTTAGGATGCGTCCCTCCGAACACAGTCTTTATCACAATTCTCCTCTTGCATGAAATGTTACTTGGTTAACCTTCACCAGAAAATTCTCCATTTTGATGGTGGCCTTAACAAGAAGACAATGAGACAACAGGAGAGCTATTTGTGGGGTAATCTGCAGTTTGGGTGTTTTTCCAAGAATCAGTGTCAGAGAGTACACAGCTCTGTGCTCAGCATGTGACGCATGGAGACGGACACACATGGATGATAAGACAGAGAAGTTGTGCCTCCTGAAACGCAAGCCAAGCTTGCATCCCCTTATCCAAAGGCATCGTTCCTCTACTTTAAACCTTAGTTTCTTATTAACCTCGGGGCCATAGTTAAATGCAAGCTGCTCCCATAGATACTAGTTTTATTCTGGATATGTTGTGCATTAAGATACCCGAGCCTTTAGTTTCTGTGTATGCACAAGCCTAGTGGCTGTCATAGTCAGTTACTCATCGCTTGGTGAACTCAAGCAGCAAAGACATTACACAAAACACTGCTCTGTGTTTTGTAAACAGCTTTCCGAAGACAAGTTCTTCCTGGCTTTCAGTCATAGGAAGCAAGATGTTTTATTTCAATGTGAATTTCCTGATTCCATGTTTAAATAAAATAACAAAAAAATGTGACAGATGAAGAAAAAACAAGGACCCCAATGATCTGATTGCACTAAAATGCAGAATTGTGGGAGGGGAGAGAGGTGGGGCGGGGCGGGGGGGGGTGGAGAGATTTATTTTCAACTGTGAGCCAGAGGTGTAATAATTAAAATGTTTGGGTAACAGGGCTTTATATAATGTCATAATCAACTCATCTTTTTTTTGGGGGGGGAAATACCCTATACCTTCTCATTTTTACCGTCTCCCCCACCTCCTTTATTTTTTATTTTCAGCGTTTGTATAGTTTGCTCCGAGCAGAAGTGTCAAAGCTCTGTGCAGAACAGCTGTCCGCCTTCCTGGCTCCCCTGCTGAGGAAGTGCTCAGAATGCCCTAGAGCAGCGGTTCTCAACCTGTGGGTCACGACCCCTTTGGGGGGGTCAAACGACCCTTTCACAGGGGTCGCCTAAGACCATCGGAAAACACATATATAATTACATATTGTTTTTGTGATTAATCACTATGCTTTAATTATGTTCGATTTGTAACCATAAAAATACATCCTGCATATCAGATATTTACATGACAATTCATAACGGTAGCAACATGACAGTTATGAAGTAGCAACAAAAATAATTTTATGGTTGGGGGTCACAACATGAGGAACTGTATTAAAGGGTCGCGGCATTAGGAAGGTTGAGAACCACTGCTCTAGAGGAACTTCTGTCCTGTGAGCTGTCCAACCCCAGTTGTAGAGGAAGAGGCTGATATTTTTATATTCCCAGAAAGAAATAGTCGGAGGCAATGGGCCTAGGTTTCCTCATCACTGGGTTTACCATGTGGAAGTTATTGGGAGCCACAGCTCCAAGATGACAGAGGTCTCAAGAGCCTCCCCCACCCCATTCAGTGGGTGCAAGAGTCCATGGCCAGCGTGGCTTTCGCAGGTTCAAAGACTTGGAGGGAGGGCTGATGCGCAAATGATACACAAGATGGAATATTAATTTTTATACTGGGGGAACCAGAGAACAACCCAACTAAAGAAGTCAAGTTCTCCCTGTTGCTCCTTTCCCAGCTGCTTTTACTAGCTAGAATACACAATCGCCTTTAGGAGTGCAAACAGACATATCAAGGGTAATATTTAGCAAACAGTAAGATTGTCAGGTCTTGGGGGAGTTTGCTTTAGGCCATTGAGTCAGCAGCAGGTAATAAAATGTCGATATTCACCCTGTGAATATCCAAAGGAGTCCTGGTCAGCCTTCTGCCAGACTCCTCACATTTCTATCAATCACTGTTGATCTTGGTCTGCAGCAAGTGGGCCCACCTGAATATTAACAAGACAGTAACAACCTGGGTCTTCGGGGTGGAGTCAGAGAAGATTGGGTGACTCTGAAACCCCACCCCCCAGTCTAGGTCAGTAGTCCTTCTGTCGATGCCAGGAACCCTCGCCTCTCTCTCCCTCTCAACACACCAAGGATAAAACCCACCTTTTTATAATACCCCCTTTCTGGCTCTCCTGGGACGTGAGGAGGAGAGGAGGTAACTTGTTCAAGGTTGTAGCCGCCGTGTCTGATCCAGTACACAGCACATCTCAGGTGCTCCTCGAGTACCCTAAGGGTGCCACCAGCTTATACATGCCTCACCTCATCATTGCTGAGCATCAGGCTCTCACAGGGTCGCAATGGCTGCTGGCAGACTTCAGGGCAGACCCATAGAGACGCATAGAGACCTCAGGGGTCTGCCCTCATGGCTTACAGATTTTCATGCATGTGATACAATATTTTCTGAAACTGGCTTTCTTGCCTCGTTTTCTCTGCTCTTAATGTGTAAGATCCTCCAGTGTCAGGACTGTGAATTCTCTTTCTTTTCTATTCTGTTCCCACTGTACCTAATAAACTCTCTCCTCAGAGCTTGCATTCTGTGATCAGAATGCACAGATATGGCCCTGGACGATTTACAGCACTAGGTCCTGTGCCGTCCAATGGACAAAACAGCCTCACACGCCTCACCTCGTCTGATCTTGCCACACCTCTCCTGGGCCTTCTTGGTTCTCAGATCGCTGGGATTGGGCCGTGGGCAGAGTAAGCAGTGATCGGGTTTCAGCATTAAGCATGTCCTTTGATTCTTATCGAATTTTTCTTCGCCACCTCCTCCTCCTCCTTAACCTTGTGCCCTGAGAATGTAGCTCAGTTACACCCCCTCGGGCCTGTACCTCCAAAAGAGGGTTCACGCAGCCAAAGAAAACCCAGAGAGGACATGTGCCAGCGGTCTCGAACTCCTTCCCTCGGAGGAAAACAGCCCAAGTTGATCGTCCAGATTCTTTGAGATGTGAATATTTTGTGACCCAATCCAAGCAAAAGGATGTAAATGAGGCTATGCCTAAATGCCATTGTATGACAAATGCAATATTTAGAAAGCATACGCTGATATTTTTTTCTTTCAAAATATATATTTTTTTCTAGTTTATTTTTGAACGTATTACAAATGTCCCCCCCTTTCTTCCCCCCATTGACCTCTTCTAGCCCGCCTCGTCCCCACCCCAGGCCTTCACCACCCTATTGTCTGTGGCCATGGGTTATGCCTATATGCATACAAGGTCTTTGGTTGATTACCTCCCACCCACCCACTCTCCCCCACCTTCCCTCTGAGATTCCCCACTCTGTTCCATGCGTCTGTGTCTCTGGATCCACTCTGTTCATCAGTTTATGTTGTTCATTAGATTCCTCAGAGGAATGAGATCATGTGATACTTGTCTTTCTCTGACTGACTTATTTCGCTTAGCGTGACACTCTCCGGGTGGGGAGGGTGATTTTTTGGTAGGCACATGGTTGTATGCAGTGTAGGCAGAGACTTAGAGCAGACCTTCCCATAGCCTCCACCTTCTGCTGGACCCAGAGCCTCCACCTTCTGAGCCTTCCTGGGGTTTTGCAGGCAGAATTCATTCACTTCATATCATTTTCCTAACAGGCACTTAGAATTTCTGGGATTCCTCTCTATTTTCATCTACTGTTTTTCAATTTCGAAAAAATGCAGCAAGCTCTTTTACCCACTGTTGTCTTGTTTCCCCAGTTCTCTTGATCATTGTGGGCTAATAATTACATTTTTTGATTTTACTGTCACTGGGGGGCCTCCGTGGGGAGGTGAAAGGCATGTGTCTATGTGCTAGTGTATCTGGCTGCATGACAAAAGGTAAAGATGCCAGGTGTGTGCTATGAAGAACGTTCTAGGAGTCCAACTGCCAGGCCCATGGTGATCAGGGATTCCCAGTGGGAAGTCCTCTCACCCGCCCTGGGTGGGTCCTGCTAAATTAATTCAGAGTCTCATTCACGCTCTTCATTATTTGACTGTTTTAAATGTTGGCGTCTCTGTGCAGAGAGAGTCCTCAACATGATGATTTGTCCAGCTGGCAAGGATTTGATGGATTGTTTTCAGTCATTATTTGTGGTTTGATGCTATGAAAATCAACAGGGTGCTTTTTCTAGATTAAGCAGATGCTTTGTTCAGAATGTGTAACAGAGTAATAAGCAACTTGTAAACGTGATTCCAATACTGTAAAAACAAAAACACAGAGTCATCTTTCCTCCTCCTCCCCACTCCATCTCAGGGAAACAGGCAAAGCGGTAGCTTAACAGGAAGAGTAAGATGCTGCTTCAAATTCTGGACAGGTAGATATCCGCTTGTCTAAACGAACCAATGAACTGTCATAAAAATATTAGAGATACTAATCTATATATATAAAAGGCTAATATGCAAAGTGTCCCTTCCGGAGTTCAACCAGGAGACTGGGAGTTCAATCGCTTGCTATGATGTGCGCTGACCACCAGGGGGTGACACGGAACAAAGGAAGGCCCCAGCCAGCAGCTGGAAGGCCCTGATCGGCCCTGATCGCCAGCCAGGCCTAGGGACCCTATCCGTGCACGAATTTCGTGGACCAGGCCTCTAGTATTATAATAGCTTCTATTTATTGAGTGACCAGTTCAAGTATTTCACTGAGCTTTATACATATATTTTTCAAGTATCAAAAGCCTTATGTAATAGGTGTTATCTACATGTTTACTTGGAAATGCGGAAAGTTATGAGGCTCAGGGAAGGCCCAGGAGGGATTTGGACAACAGTCTGATGGTCTCTAAAGCCCATCTACTCCATATTGCAGTAGGTGGTGATGAAAATGACATTCATTCATAAAGTTTTTAAAAAAATCATTGGTGACTTCCCTTGGAAATCATCTGTCCCCATAGCGTTCATTCGATTCTGCCACCTCATCTCAGGGAAGGAAGTTAAGATGTTTGGTGTATTCATAATCAGATTTTCAAATATCTTGTGTTCTGTGACTGCAAGTCTATTGGTAATTTCTTCTCCATCATTTTTTTTTTCCTGATGTGAATTTTAGAAACATCCAGAGAGATTTTGGAGTCCTTTCTCACATCTCTGATGAAAATCTGACTTAGAAACTCTTCCATTGAAGAAAGAATACAGCTCACTCCGAAAAATGCTCTTAACTTTGGTTTTCTCTACACAGTTGGAAATGCTGTTTATAATAGGATGGCTACGCTACAATTAAACAAACATCCTATAAAGAAATTCAACCTGTCAAAATGGGCTTGTTAAATAAGCGTGGAGCCAGGATCTGAATAACAAACTAGATCTGAACTTGGATAGCAGACCTCGGCTCTGTGGGTCTTCCAATGACCTCATTGTTATGATTAATGAGAACATCGGGTTTCCTTATCCACCAGGAAAGTCCTCCACGTTCTGTGTCAGATGAGTCAGAAGACACACAGGCATCGCCTGTGCTGAAAGATAGGCAGGTTTCGGCTTTTCTCCATCCAGCGTCCCTTACGGCTCTAGGTCAAAGCAACATCATCTTGAAGTTGGCTCCTGACTGGGGAAAATTTTCTACCTTTCAGTTCATCTGGTCATCGGGCCCCTTACCTTATAGGGAGTCTCATTTATTTCTCTTCTTTTAGGGAATATGTGAGATGGACCAGCATGTGGTGATACAGGAACATCAGTGCCACTGCCTTAGCCCTCTCCCCATCAGGACCACCCCCCCCCCCCAACCCACCATTCCCTCTCTACTAGAGGGATTGCTAGATTCCAGCAAGTGGTACCTCCCAGATGCCAGGAGGGGAGGCAACTGCAACCGTGTACAAGCCCTTCCCTCAGTCAGGGGGTCCTACCAGCCAGACCCCCTTCAAGAATTATCTCCTTTTTGTGCCCTAGATCAGGACTTCTCAAACCTGTGATTTTCCAATCCTTCCTCCCCCCCCCCCAACACACACACACACACACACACACACACACACACACACACACACACATCTACCTCTCTGGGTATTTGACAATGTCTGGAGACATTTTTGATGCTCACAATAGTGGGGACACTACTGGGATTTAGTGAGTAGAGGTCAGGGATGCTGCTAAACAAAACAGCCCCCCACACTAAGGGATTAACTGGCCCCAGCATCAATAAAGAAGTTGGAACCCCCCACCACCACCACCAAAGAACGCCCTGAGGCAAATAGACAGAATGGTACGGTTTCATCTCTTTCCCAGCTCACCAGCTATTTATTAAATGATTTCGATGTGGTGAAGTTCATGCTCACAATATCAAGGGAGATAAAAAGACACTGCATTGAATTTAGGGAGGGAATAAAGTGTGGTGGGAGTCAGGGAGCTTGGTACCCACTGACCCAGGTGCCAGACTCCCTGGGTTCAAATCCCCGCCCTGTCACTTAGGAGTTGTGTGCACTTGGGCAATTCCATAGCCTCTTCGAGCATCATTTTCTCACCTGTCAAATATCCCAAATGAAGTATGTACATTATAAGCTTGTTGGGGTGATTCAATGAATTATAACAATAAAGGGGCTTTGACCAGGCCTCCTTCATCTATCTCTCTCTCTCTCTCCCTCTCTCTCTCTCTCTCCCTCCCTCTCCCTCTCCCTCTCCCTCTCCCTCTCCCTCTCCCTCTCCCTCTCCCTCTCCCTCTCCCTCTCCCTCTCCCTCTCCCTCTCCCTACTGCTGAAGATGACTAGGACACATTAGGAGTCCCTTGGACAAAGAGAGGCCTGGGTCCCCTCCAAAAGGGGTGAGACCTGGCAGGAGAGTGGTGCATGGACAAGAGCCTGGGGTGGTGTTATGTTGTGGTTCTGACTTTGCTAGGAACCTTGGCAGAGCGACTTACACAATCCAGGCCTGTATGTCCTTGTGTGAAAAATGGGGGTGTTGGACCTGCCAAGTCGTAAGGTCACCCGGAAGATACAATGAGATAATAAATGGGAAAACAATTTGAAAAATGATGATCACGGGTTGGAACTTTCGGGGATAATATTTCATGTTGTGCATTTTACATCTTCCTGCATCCCTGAATTTCCAACAGTAAAAACTAAAAAAAATGATCCATCTCCTTGAAAACTGTGAGACTGGAAGGTTCACTTAGTTGAAGTCCCCAGATTTGTTCCTGGATATAGGCTAGTGAATTGAATTCATTTTCAAAGCTGTGCTAGGGAATTTTTTTAAAAAAAATCACAATGATCATTTTCCCGTGTTAAGAGAAGGCTACATAAAGTACATCAATTATTTAAACTGATTTGTTAAATGCCTCCAGGTGAATAGTCATCTGAACCTGTGTATTGAGTAAGTGACATTCCTAGCGACTGAAAAATACCATCCAGACAGCGTGTGAGGCTCTGTTCTTCCGTTTACTAGTTTCTGAGCCGAAAATATGGTGCTTCCCCTAAAACTCTTGGTTTTCCCTGGAACTGCTGATCGCAGTGTGATATCCTGACTTGAACTCACTGCCCTTCTAACCTCGCTTCCTGTTTGTGTCAACTGCTTGGAGAGGGCTCAGGCTTAGCCAAGCATGGTGACTTCTAAATCCCCTCCTTCCTTCGCTCCCTCCCGCCCCCTCCCTCCCTGAGCACATGCTGTTTCTGTGCATCTGTGATCAAGGGGGTACTTCCCCTCCACTCCATTGACACCAAAATTTACTGACCCAAGTCAACGGAGAGTCTCAGCTCCAGGTGAAAGGAGCTGTCGAAATACATCAGAATGGACACATGTCCACCTCGTAAAGCTCTCAATAGAAATACCAGAGAAAGGGAGCGTGACCCCGTGTAAAAGTAATTGTTCCAATTGGGGATTACAGAGGATTAGGCAGGAGCGAGGCCTGTGCTGTGCTTGGCTGTCCCTGTTCTGCCAGGACAGGAAGCGCCCTGCCTCCACGGGCCAGTGAGTCCTCAGAGGTCAGGTTCATTCCCACCAGACCTCTCTTCTAGGCGCCGTGGACGGCCTCCAGGTTGCCTGTTTGCTCGTCGTAGTTCACCTTCCCTTGGGAACTGAATAGGAGCAGATGTGACAGTCGTTGGGGGTGATTTCACACGTCCCTGGTACAACTTGGTGTTGATATGATGATGAAAGGCATTCACCCCCAAGTCCGTCATCAGAGCATCAGGACAATAACTGGGGTGAGACGCCTCTGTCTCTATATCTGACCTTCAGAGTGATTCTTCAGAGCGGAGGCTGCCATGTCTTGTACATGTCCTTTGGGGGATCACCCCTCCATCTTTTATTTCTTTTGAATAGTGATCAGTCTGGGTGATGTGTCACAGTAGGGCTGAACGGAACTTCCCACCCAATATCCACGCCACGATCCCCACTCAAAACAAAATCAATCTTCATTTGTTATTTCCCCCAGAGGCCTTGCCCACGGTATCATTTTATTTGCGCAAAAGTGGTAATTTACGCAGGTCCCACCCCCAGGGGCAAGAAGCAATGCCACGTGACCAAGGTCCACAGCGACCTCTCAGAATTTCCATCAAGATACTGGACGGCTTTTTGCTTAATTTATCCTCTGGCTGACTCAAGTCCACGTCTCAGACAATGGATGCTTTTATACAGAAAATGTTCTTGGCTTGTAGATTGGTTTTTGGGTTTTTTTTAAGAGTCCACTGCAAATGTAAAAATTGATTTCCTTCGCTCCTTTTTTTTTTTTTTTTATTCCAAGTAATGCCGCGTGTCCTGCTGCCGAGGCAAGGAACAGGAAGGCTGTAATTTAACAGATGTGAGGCCATTAGGCCCTCATTTCCTGAAGCAATGAATTAGCAACTCTTTTTCCCTGTCACAGAAAATTGTCGCCAGAATAGTCCAAGACACAATGGCAAGTTCAATTAAGGTTGTGTTCCTTCAGGAGGGCCCAGCTGAAGGATGATGACTGAGTGAGAGGCCCCGTGGTAGGAAATTACCCCGCATGCTCCCTGTTTTCCTGGGTAAATGGCGAGGCCCACGTTTTGCTATTTTATAATTTCTGGGTCTCCTGCACCCCTCCCCTCACCGTGAGCTGTGCACTTTTCTTCTTAAATGCGTGAGGCTGCTGGTCCCCTATGTGAGCTGTGCACTTGTCTTAAAGGTATTCAGGTGTGCTGCTTTCAGTGCCTGAAGCGACTGACTCCATCCTCCCACTTCCTTACATTTCCATTCCAAATCCTTCCATTTTCAAGATCTCGCTCCCATTCTCTGCCCAAGGTCCTTCCCATTGCTTTTCAGCAAGTCTGTCAGGGGATACTTATAAAAATCATTCAAAAAGCACCAAAGGATGCTGGGCCAGTGTTGCTCAGTGGTTGAGCGTCGACCTATGAACCAGGAGGTCACAGTTCAATTTCCAGTCAGGGCATATGCCCGGTAGGGAGCATGCAGGATTAATGAATCTCTCTCATCATTGATGTTTCTCTCTCTCCCGCTCCCTTCCTCTCTGAAGTCAATACAAAATGTATGTATACATATTTAAGAAGCACCATTGGGGCACTGAAACTGGGGGAACATGTATGGTTCAGGCTCCCAGAAACCGTAATGTCTGGGAAGAAAGAACAAAGGGAAGAATACTTTAGAACACAGGCCATGAACCCAAAGGAAGAGCATAAATATTGAAGGAATTAAACTTGTTCACTGAGAATGGAAAATGCCCCACGTCCTCAGTCATCAGTTATTTCATTCGATTGCACCAGTAAATTGAATCTTCCGAAGTGACGTCATCAGGTGCCTAAGGAAAACACCCGTAAATCAAAGTCAACACACTTTTATTTATTTCTTCAGCGTTTAGGGGGGGAAATGATATCACAACGGGGGTTCTGATTATGAATGAAGTGTATTGAAAAAGTCTCACATCAAAAAGTGTGTGTTGGCAGTTCCAGATGACGTCATATGATAGATAGACGAAGGACTTTCTGTTGATACAAAGCACTATTTTATTGCAGTCCTATCAAGTAAGTTAAGCCTCCTCTTAAGGATTTTAACAAATGTTTACCTTTTCTAGGCAATTACTTAGCTTTCCAATTATCCAGAAAGTGAGCTCATGGGGAGAGCGAAATATACTAAATAATCCGAACACATGGTGTTAAACAGCAGAGAATTTTGTTTTTGGTTTGTTTGCTTGTTAATATTGAGTGTGGCGGCACAGACTTGACCTGGAGCATTTTGTGAATTACAGAGCTGCTCTTTTTATTTGAGAACAGCTGTACACTTTGCTCTCATAATCCATCCACCCATATGGATACATTTCAATTGTCAGGGCCATGACACTCTAGCAATATGGGAAAAGGCGTGGCTATGTTTTTGTCACCTGTGTAGACCATCCAGAATCGATTTCTGTCTCTGTTGTCATTCCTTGGGGAAGGGGATGCCTGTGGATAGAATCCTAGGGCGAATCCCTAGGATTCTATCACCACTCTTGGTAGAGTTTTCACCCTTAAGAACAATCAGTGCTGCTGATTATTGATCAGATTACTTGACCAAGGTCAAGTCAGGCATAGCCTCTTTCATTAATGGATCCTCTTTCATTAACCTATTTTTAAAAGACATCTAAGGATACAAATAGAAGCTTTACTCAAAGATGTGCACCAGAGCATCAGGATAAAAGCTAGGACAAGTCTTCACTTGTATTTAGCGTAAGTCTTAGGAATCTGGGTAACAGGTTCCCGGATTCCTGGGTGAGCTCCATTCCAGGCTCCTTGACCCATGATGCATCTGTTAGGCATCTAAGCTCTTGACACTTGTTTTTCTCTTGATGTTTCCAAGATGTTCTTTTTGTTTGTTTGTTTTTCAATGTTTTGACTGTGGTGAGTCTGGTGAGGATCTCTTTATGTTTACCCTATTTGGAATACCTTGACCTTCTTAGATCTATTGCTAAATATTTTTCATCAAGTTTGGGATGTTTTCAGTCATTGTTTCTTCAAATATTTGTTCTGTCCCTTTATCTCTCTCTTCTCCCACTGGGACTCCCCCTTACATATAGGTTGATATGCTTGGTGGTGGCCTCTGGGTCTGTGAGGATTTGTTCAATTTAACGTCAGCTTTTTTTCTTTCCTACTCTTCAGATTGGATAAATTCTATTGATTCATCATTAAGTTCATTGAGTGTTTCTTCATTCGTCTCAGATCTGTTGTTGAGCCCATCTAGTGAAAATTTCATTTTGATTATTGAAACGCTAGAATTTTCATCTGGTACTTTCTAATAGATTTGATTCCTTTGTTGATGTTCCCTATAGACTGAGTCATTGTCAGCATATTCTCTGTTCTAAAATGTATTATTTGAATATGTTAGTAATAGATGCTTTGAAGTCTTTATCTGCTAAGTCCAATTTATAGGGCCTCTCAGAGTCTGTTTTCATTAACTGCCTTTTCTCCCCCCCAAATAGGGGTCATACTTTTTCAAACTTTTTGAATGTCTCATAATTTTTTATTGAAAACTGGACATTTTAGATAATATAGTATAACAACTCTGGTTCTAATTTTTTTCTCTCCTTCTGAGGGTTTTTGTTCTTGCTGGATTTTGTTTACTTCCTCTTTTTCCTATTTTATTTTTTTAAAAAATTGACTAGCCTAGACTTAACTGGCAGAACCTATTGTCCCTGTAGTGGGTGCCTACTGTCTCTGCTTAGATTTTTTTTTTAATTATTTTTTAGCCTTGCTTTCTAGAGATATTCCATGTGTCTGGATAGCTTAGTGGTCAGCCAATGACTGGTCACAAATTGTGCTCAAACACTTCAAGTCTGTGAGACTTCCACTCTCTGTCATTGTGTCTGTGTTTGGTTTGGGGAGTACATTCCAAGTCTGGGCAGTTTTCAAGCCTGCCCAGCTTCTACTTTCCTACTTTCCACTTCTTAGAGAGGAGCCTCTCAGGTCTCCACTTCATTAGCACACAGGCTTCCAGACCGGCAGGGACAAATGAGTGCTTGTCAAGCCTTAGTGACTATCTATAATAATAAAAGTGCAATATGCTAATTAGACCGGACATCCTTCAGGATGACCTTCCAGATGAAGCCGGGGCTGTGAGGGAAGCCTGAGTCCCTGATGCCAGAGGGAAGCCGGTGCCAGCAGCCGGGGGAAGGAAGGCCTATTCTTGCACGCATTTTGTGCATAGGGCCTCTAGTCTCATTAGTAAAGCTCTCGTTTTCACAACTGCTTTGGTAGGGTTCCAGATCACTGGAGTGACTAATTTTGTGCAATTCATTCGGCTTTATAGTGGTTTGGGGGAGAGAGGATTTGCTGACCTCTTTATTCCTCCAGACCGGAAGTTCTGCCTCATTCCTGATGCTAGAATCATGTTCTTTTTTAGAGATTTGAAAGGCTTACCTTTTCCCTGTGACACTGAGCATCCTTTCTTGACAGGTGGCCACCTGTTACTGCACTGGAAAAATGGTCAGCTATCAGGCCAGTATGCTCTTAATCTGAGCCTGGTAAAGGCAGAAAAGGACTTAGCATTTCAGTTTTATAAAATGTTAGCTACTTAATTCCAAATCCCTCAATTACCTGCATGGTCTTTTAATTGACAGTGTTTCCCGAATGCTTTTTAATGTAGTGTTAGAAAGTCAATAGAAAAAGGCTCTCATCTTTTAATCTCACGGAGCTGGTCTCCTGGTTAGGAATATTATGAAAGGCCTTCAGGAGAGAAACACTTTAACAAGCACGAATCAGTGGACATACGTTCAACTCCATTCCTGCTGGGGGATTGGCCCAGGTTAGCTCTCTAGAGAAAATTCCTCCTGGTCCCGTTGTTGTTTTTTTTTTTTTGAAAAGTCAACCAAATCTTTACAAAATGGCATTTAAAAGGGTCTAATAAGTGAAAAAATAGCAGCACCAAGTCCATACAAGACAGGGTGAGCTACTTTCTTTCTCGTTTGTTTCCCCTACTGTGGTTCTGCTAAGCGTCTCTGACGGAGTCAAAGTGTACCCTTTGGTTTTACGCTATTCTTCTCCCATCTGGACTCCGTTAGGGACTTGAGGGAGGTCTGAAGCTAGCCTTTGTGTTCCATTTTCCGTCAGCAAAATCTAACCTTGATATTCCTACTCTATCAGACGTGAACCCTCAACCAAGAATCATATCCCATCTAAGTAATTTTTAAAAAAATCATGCACGCTTTTGCCACTTCAGGGAGACAATAGTTCGTACCTTTATGATTGCTAGTGGCATTTCTATTTTTACTCTTGAAAATAAAATGGCAAGGACATTGGGAAATGATGCCTTCTTTATCAGAGAGATTTTTCTGCTTCATAGTAGGATATGTTTATAAGTATGATTTATGATATATTTATAATCAAGATGCCTTGTAAAAAAAGACTGAATGGGGGAGGTGGGATGAGCTCCAACCCTCCCTTAGGCCGACATATTTATAAAACGAAATCATGCCATAAAGTGAGCATAGATTGATTGGGCTGAGGTAAAGCACTAAGAAAAGCCTTTCAAATGTGGCCACTGAACTATTGTTGTACTAAAGCATAGTTAAGATATTAATCAGTTTTTCTGGGTCTGCATTTATTGCTTTTGAGTAAGAAAACGGAGGTGACTATTATTCTGTTACAGTGCCCATTACCACACTGTTTCCACTACCTGCGCAGTCTGCAAGCTGAATCATTTTAAAAGAATTCGTCACTATGTTAAGACTTTTTTCCTTTGGCAAGTCTTCATTCTATATTTTGCTGTTCCTCTCAAGCATTCTCGTATTCAGTGGCAGTGAAATCAGCTCAAACTATATACTGTATAGAACAAAGCAGCTAGTTTGATTCGTGCTTCCCTCCTATACTCCAAATGCCCTAAACGGCAGCACCTTCAACCTCTCCCCTACCTTCAACCCAAGGAATCAAGAGCTATTTTTCAACCTCTACTGCCCATGCTCTCCAACTTCTTCTTCTTTTAATATTTTTATTGATTTCAGACAGGGAAGGAGAGGGAGAGAGAGATAGAAACATCGGTGATGAGAGAGAATCATTGATTGGCTGCCTCCTGCGTGCCCCACACTAGGGATCAAACCCTAAACCCAGGCATGTGCCTGACCAGGAATCGAACTGTGACCTCTTGGTTCAATAGGTCGAAGCTCAAAGGCTGAGCCACACCAGCTGAGATCCCTCCAACTTCTAATGCTCTTTCTTCTTTGCCAAGAATCTCCAGTCCTCCCAATCACATGACCCTTTCCCTCCCAGTAAAACTCTGGGAGAGACAGCCAACCAGAGCTTGTCATAGGCCTGGAGCCGGAAGAGCACTTTGACCAACTACATCTCCCATTGACAACCAGCCAAAGGAAAGGGGCTTTAATTGCAGTGGAAGTGATTAGATTGGGAATAAGCAATTGCTTCACAGGCAGCCTGGACCACATACACTGCTCCTGAGGCCCCTGAGCTCTTTGGAAGCCAGGTCATAAATCCTAGCAAGCCCTCTGCACTTAGCACAGTACCTGACACAGGCGAGGCTATGGACTTAATGAATACTTGGTTGACAAATGGTTGAAAAGAGTGGATGGGTGACTAACTAAGGAAGCCTGCTTTCATGTGAAATTTTAACAGTTTTCCTGGAATCATGTAGAAAAACACCTGCCTTTATTTTTTTATTTTTTTGGAGTCTGGATGAGAAGTTTTTCAAAATCGGTCTTCTGGTCTTTGTCACTGGAATTTTTTTTTTTCAATTTATTGGTTCACGTAACTTTTTTGCTCCAAGATGTGACAATGATTTTCCATTTCATTGAGAGTAAAAGTAAAAATACAATAGCCTCTAAGACCCACCATGAGCTTACCTGGTCCTTCCCTTCTTATCTTTTGGACTTCAACTTCTGTTTTTTTCCTTAGCACCTACCATCTCATAATATAATGCATAACTTGCTCATGTATCTTATTTTCGTCTGTCCCATGTGACCCACCTCCACCCCACCCTAGAATGTGAGTTTCTTCAGGGCAGCACGTTTTGCTCACCGCCATGCCTGTAACAATTCCAGTGACATAGGTGCTCAGTAAATGGTTGTCAAATGAATTATTGTTACTTCAGTGTTTCGGACCAGTTATGGTATTAGGAGTTGGAAAGACATACAAGTAGAGCAGGTAGCACCCAGGTGCCCAGCCCCTTCTCCAGGCAGTTGCATTTCACAAATAAGCAGAGGCATAACTCGCCCACCTTTCAGCTTTCTTGATTTGGCAAAGGCTCAGCGTCCTGGGCTTTATCCAGGCTGGGACTTAATCCCTGTCCTGCAGCAGATCAGGGCTGGCTGAGGATGGCACATTATTTTGTTGTCGTTGGCTTTGGCCAGAAGTTCCATGTCATTAGCTCTTTGGAAAGTGTCCGAAGTTTAGCAGCAGGTACGTTTTGAGACAAGGAAGAAAGTGGTATGTTGCTGGCCTATCAATGAGCGGCTGTGTTGGGAATGACCCTGTGTGCTCTTGACCTGATTGTGTCACTCCTGAGGGTCCGGGGGCATGAAAAGAGAATCCACGCCCCCCGCCGGATCCATAAGAAATAGCAGGATTTAGGCATGCTCTTAGGGTCGACCGCACAAAACCTAGTTTTCCTGCAATGTTGAAGTTTATTTTTCAAAGATTAATTGGGGTGGTACTTTCCCGCATGAAGGAATGCATCCATGAATTCACTCGGATTCTTCTGTGAATAACAAGAACCGTCTTCGAAGGGTTACCCATCGTCCACATCCTTTCAGTCCTGTCCCAGTACCTGCCCACCTAGTTGATCGAACCATCAGGCGCTTCTTTGCAAAGGGTTACCTATCGTTACAGAATGGGCCACTCACTGTCTATCATGTCTTAACATCTACTTAGTTAGGATCCACCTGCTGGAAAACGTGTTGGTGTAGGAGCAGGTCCTGTGTCCTGCATTTCAAGACTTCCCCGAGGCCAGCATCCCCAACTTCAGGCTTGGAAGAAGGCAATGGGCCTTTATTGCTCCAGTGACTGGCTTGTCACTTATAATCCATGTCATCCAGGAAAGGAAAAGGAAGCTAGAAGATTACAGAAAATGACACACACACTCAGGGCCACACCCATGCTGAGTCAGCCCTCTAGGCCTCCCTTCTCTCTCTCTCTCTCTCTCTCTCTCTCTCTCTCTCTCTCTCTCTCTCTCTCTCTCTCTCTCTCTCTCTCTCATTAACACCCTTCCTTGCAAAACAAAACAAGTAAAATTAGCCAAAGCGAACTGAAACGTTCAGTATTGACTCTTAATCCGAAGTCAACTGGCGGCTTAAAGAAAAAATATTGCTCAATGCGCCCGCCCAAACCAACAATAAATTATATATTGTTTAAAAGCCTGTTGGCAAAGCGACGTGCGCAAGGCCCTGAAATCATAATTGGCACTACTGTTTTGGCCCTGTGACCACTTTTACATGAGGGACTTATTTTCCAGTTTTTTCCCCTCTGGGTTGTTGCAATCATTTGCTCTAGTAGAATCTAAAGTGAATGGCATGCGCAATAAACCTGCTCCCTCCTGGCGCTCACACAGACATTGTAAAATGCAAAGGAAAACAGTGGGAGGCATTGAAGTGATCCACCGACGGGCCCTTGAAAAACCTAATGGGAGAAAAGAGCATCTAGATGCCCAGGGTCCTTCATAATCCCACCCACATGTGTACACCTATTAGCCTGTAGCCTCAGTGCTTAAAAATTAACGAAAGGGCCCTGGCCGGTGTGGCTCAGTGGATAGAGCGTCGGCCTGGGGACTGGAAGGTCCCGGGTTCAATTCCGGTCAAGGGCATGTACCTTGGTTGCAGGCTCATCCCCAGTTGGGGGTGTGCAGGAGGCAGCTGATCGATGCTTCTCTCTCATCGATGTTTCTAACTCTCTATCCCTCTCCCTTCCTCTCTGTAAAAAATCAATCAAATATATTTTTTTAAATTAACGAAAGTAAGTTGAGAAAAAGAGAAATCAACACTCATAGCAGCAAAAGACTTAAATATTTAATTTTTTAAAAAAGATAGAACAGGAGACCAAAAAAGTAGGTAACAATACAGGGCGTTTGAAAAAGACGATTAAGAAACTTGATCTATTTGACAAACTATAATAATAATATACACACTTGATGTTAAGTGCACGAGGGACATTTACTAAAATCAACAGAATGCCGGGCCTTCAGGCAAGCCTCAATCAGTTTCAAAAGCTGACATCATGCAATATAGTCTCTGACCACCATGGGCTTGGAGTGACAAAAAAGAAAAGATGGCCAGAAAAATCTCTAAATGTGTCAAAAATGAGGAACATACTTCCTTCTAACTTATGAATCAAGAATAACTACTGTGTTGCCGAGACCGGTTTGGCTCAGTGGATGGAGCGTTGGCCTGCGGACTGAGGGGTCCCGGGTTCGATTCTGGTCAAGGGCATGTACCTTGGTTGCGGGCACATCCCCAGTGGGAGTGTGCAGGAGGCAGCTGGTCGGTGTTTCTCTCTCATCAATGTTTCTGACTCTCTGCCTCTCTCCCGTCCTCTCTGTAAAAGATCCATGGAATATATTAAAAAAAAAAAAAGAATAACTACTGTGGAAATTAAAAAACAATTTAAATTAAATGGTAATTAAAATATGACAACTTGTGGAATGTAGCTAAAGCCATGCACAGAGGGAAGCATGTAGTATAAACACATATATTGAAAAGCAGAAAGGCTTAGCCAGTAATTTAATATCTATTTTAAAGAAATAGACAGATTTCAACAAGTAGAACCCAAAGAAAAAGGTAGGAAATAATAAGCAGCACTTAATGAGACTTGAAAACAAGTGTGCGATCAAAGGATTAATGAAGCAGAAAGTTGGTTATTTCAAAAGGAAAATTAGCAAGACTAACAAGACAGACAGAGAGAGAGAGAGAGAGAGAGAGAGAGAGAGAGAGAGAGAGAGAAAATTAGCCTTCTGACAAAAGGGGCCATCACTACATTTTGTACAGATATTCAAATTGAATCAAAGAAAATTATAATTATGTGCCAATAAATCTGAAAATTTAACACGTTTAAATTGTCAATAATTACTAAAATAGAATGTACACATTTCTTGAAAGACACCCCTTACCAACAATAACACAAGAATAAAGGGAAAATCAAAATAGTCCTTTTCTTATTAAGGAATTGAATTAGTTATTAAATAACCTCCCCACAAAGAAAACGCCAAGCCCAGATGGTTTCACTTGTGAATTCTCTCAACATTTAAGGAAGCAATAAAACCAATATTATAAAAACTCTCCTAGAGAATAGGAAAAAAGGAACACTTCCCAACTCGTTTTATGATGCAATTAAACTTTGATAGAAAAACCTGATAAGAGCATTAGAAAAAGGAAAATTACAGGCAAATTTATCTTATGAAAATAGATGAGAAATTTTAAACAAAATATTATCCAACGAAATCCAGCAATACATAAAAAGAATAGTACATCATGACCAAATGGGCTTTCAAATTCAAAACTTGATCAATGCATTTATCACAATAAGGAAAAAGGAGAGAAAAATCATGTGGATTTCCTTCCTTTTATATCTTCTCTGCAGATGCCAAACAATTTCAATATCCATTAATGGTAGACACTCTTAGACTCTAGGAATAGAAGGAAACTTCCTTAATTTAGTGAAGGGCATCTATATCATATTTAGTTGTCACTTATTGAAAGATTTCTCCTTGATACTGGGATTAGAGCAGCATTGTCCCTCTTGTCACTTCTAGTCAATATCATACTAGAGATCCTAATTAGTGCAAAAGGCAAGAAAAAGAAATGAAAGGCATCAGAATTTGAGAGAAAGAAATAAAATTATAATACTTGGAGACAAAATGATTTCAAACATAAAAAATCCAAATGATTTACAGCCAGACTATTAGAATTATTAAGTGAATTTAGGAAGTTTGTCTCATCCCCGATTGATAAATTGTATTTCTATATACTAGCCATAAACAAATAGAATATTACATTTAAAAACTATGTTTACAACACCATCAAAAAAAAGCAGACATCCCTGAATAAATAAAAGATGCAAATGGTCTCTACATTAAACACTAAAAACAAACAAAAAACATTCTTGAGATAAACTCATTTATGTTCAACAAAAGATGCTATAGAATAAAATGGTAAGTCAGGGAACGAGAGAAAATATCCCCACCAATTTATTCCATGACAAACTCACAATGTGTTCTTTAAATTTTTTGCAATTAGAAAACAAAAGAAAGAAGACAGTGGGATATGGGTAAGAGATATAAGCAGATTCTTTCCAAAGAAAACACCCGGATGTGTAACAAACATGCGAACAGGTGCTCAGGAAATGCTTCTAGAAGTACAGTCCACACTACTACCCCCCGCAAGAGTGCTGAAGGGGGAAGTATAGGAAATACCCAGGGTGAGTAAGAATAGGGAGCAAATAGTACTTTTGTGCAGGTTCCTGTAGTTTGGGTGGGAGTGTAAATTGGTATCTTTGGGAAATAATTTGACGTTTTATTGGGCAGCCAAATATTAACATGATCTATGATCCAGTGTTTTCACACCTACAAGTGTGTGAGGAGACATGCATGAGAATATTCATATTAGCAGTGTTCATAAGGGTAACACACATCGCACCCATCTCTAACAACTCAAATGTCTTCCAACATCAGAATGGAGAAATAAGGATATTTTAACAGGAATGAATGACATTCAGTAATGTGGTTGAATACTAAAAAGCATTCATGATGTTAAGTGATAAAAGAAAGAAGGCCACACACAAGATGATCCCATTTTCAAAAAGGCTGAACATCAGAAAAAATAAGCCACATATCACACCTGCTGTTGCTCGCGCGCCTGCGTGTGTGTGTGTGTGTGTATGTGTGTGTAGTTTTTTTAAAAAGGAAGAGAATGCTAGAGAAACCCCAAAACCTTCTGATAACAGTTTCCTAGGGATTTGGCTGGGTGTTGGTTTCTTTCTGAATTTTCACTTCAGTGTCTTTCTTTAACTGTGAGAAGTGCCCCCCTCCAGACTCCAGCCTCATCTGGCTCATGCTTTGTGGTGGGAGTTGCTGGCTTAATAGATTGTGATTGTTGAAAGCAGTACAGGGAAGACAGGTCTGGCTGGCCTTTCTTACATTAAAAGATGGCACCCATCCTTATCCATATCCATATAATGGAACGTTCTGCAACCATTACGATGGATATATGCGTGTGTGTATAAACACACACATCACAGAGAAACTGCTTTTGAATGATGTTTCTGTTATATTACGTAACAAAACCACTCTCTTGTATAATTTGTGAAGGAGTCCACGTTATTTTTTTAAAAAGATACACGTGTACACATTTGTGTGTGTTTGTGAATTTGTGTGTGTGAGAGAAACCAGTGTATGCCAAAGTGGCTATTTCTAGATGTGGGATTCATTTCCTTTGTACTTACCTGTGGTATCTAAAGATTCTATAGTGAAGGTACAGTACAATGTTCTTAAATAAGTGTGCTACTTTTAGGTGTCTAATTCATCATCCCGCTCTTCCTCAATGTTGAGTAAGAGATCCATTTTCACTACAGTCTTCATGCCCTGAAGCAGCTACACAATAGAACATTTTACACTGAAGGCGTCGCCTGTGAAAATCCACCAGCCGCCACAGTGGCTGAGATAATGGTACCAACAACCTCGAAACCCATGTGCCATGATGACACAGCCCCAGCAAAGACCATAATGAATAGTTCAGCTTTAATTCCTTGCATCTTCTCCAACTTACCTTCTTTTCCATTTTCTTTATTTTATGGAAAATTTAAATAAAAAGGATGTTAGCTAAGTCAGGCGAATACACGAATCCTGACACTGTATGATCTGGAAGTAAAGAAAAGAAAGGTACTAGGTCAGCACCTGAACCTGAAGCTGTCCATTCATTTTGATTAAAAAAAAATTATTTTTTTTTCAGAGAGAAAGGGAGAGATAGAAACATCAACCATGAGAGAGAATCATTGATTGGTTGCCCCCTACTGGGGAGTGCCCTCATGGGGGGTCAGACCATGACCTCCTGACCTCCTGGTTCATAGCTAGGCACTCAAAACCTGAGCCTCACCGGCCAGGCTCGTGGCAATTTTAAAATCTGCCTCTCTCAGCTCAGGGAGGGCCAGGTGCGGCTCACAGATGCTCTTGCCTGAGTCCATAAAGCAAACCTCGTCGCTGAGTGTGTCAGAGCTCAGAGATTTATTAGAAAGTGATATATTTTCAAAGAGCGGCACGGAGTCTTTTAACACTGAATTTGTCAGAGACCTCGCCGACATCAAACAGATGCTTTCCACTCGGAGCCTTGGCCTCTTAAACCTCAACGTTTCATACGCGGTGCGATTGGAAACTCGGGGACCATGAAGTAATACTTTTCTCTGATTTGGAAAATGTGACTCTTTAACAATGAAACTTTAGATGCATATTAAGAAATACTTTGAGAAGTGGTATAGTGTTTTTCTTTATAGAGAGACTATCCTTTGCTCCAGTAAAATCACTCTTTCAAAGATTTAAAAAAAAAATCTCTAACATTGACTTCATGTTAACAAGAGCTTGTTTTTTTGTTGTTGTTGTTTTTTTAACCCTCTCTACTCTTTCCCCCTTTTACTCACCTATATATCTTATGGATTCCTTCTAGAAATCAAATGAGTACCACATGCCCGAGGCTTTAATAAAGGACTTCGAAGGTGGGTTATTTGATTTGGGGGCCTTAAGAAATAAATCATATGCCAGGGGCTGGATGACCATGCCATGTTCTTGAATAAACACAGTGCCTCTCCTGTTGCCAGTGTTTGTAATTCCGCGCGCATTTCCCCCCAGATGCAATGAGCTGGGTGTATTGAGCTTTCCTGGTTACTGATCACATATAAACCACCCAAAGCAGGCAACCTGGAAGAGGCAAGGCCTAGCCTTGGTTTATGACCCTACTCAACCTTTGGTCCCACGAAGTCGAACTACATCTTGAGCAGGATCGTGGGGGAAAGAGCAAATGCATAGGGGAAGCAGCTGGGCCACCCAATGAGATCTTAACCCTGGACCGTAAATAGCGCAGCACAAACCAGAACTTTCCCGAGCGAAGAAACTTATGAATTTCACTAGACAGATGTTTCTTTAAGGATATTTTTTTTCATTGCACTTTTTTAATATAACAAATAAAGCCAACCTTCTTTAGTTTGGATTCTGTTACTCATTCTTCAGGGGCAAAGACTGAATTACAGTGAATGGACATATATGGACTATAAGGTATGAAAGAACTGTGACCCGTTACCTCGAGTGTTTGCTTTTGTGTAAGAAGGCATTACTAATACGGAAAAGAATGATATATATTGTTGAGAAAAACTAGCATATTGGGCATAATGCTAGATGCTTCTTTACTGTGTCTCATTTAATATTCAGTGTTAAGTCAGAAAGCAAGTTCATAGAAGATGGTGTATTATACCAAGTTCATTCCTCATGGACCCAGGGTTCTAACCTAGGAGTCCCTCTCTATAAGTTTCTGGCCTTCCCACTACCCATTTTCTTTATTTTATGGAAAATTTAAATTAAGGTTACGTCTGCTCATATGTTAGGCATTTGTTTGTCATAAAGGGAGGGAGTTGGCCACGTGGGGTAACAACCCAGCTGCATGGGGAGGTGTCCGGGTGTTCAGGGTAGCGGTAAGTAATAGCCTTTTCTTCTCCTCTCGTGCTCAGATCCACTTGAGAAATCAGACCCAGATGGAGATGAAAATGTCAGCTTTATTACTGATAAGGAGAATTGGATAACGTGACTTTAGATGTGTTGGTGACAGGGCCTTGCTGGTCCACTTCAGGTCTAGATCCTGGCCAGCCTGCCTACGGGCACTTTCAGAACTAGGGAATAGGATTCCTGCCTCACATTGGTCTGGGCTTGTGTCTTTCGTGCATCACTTGTACTCGGGTGAGAAATATGGACCATTCATGCAATCTACCAATCAGATCACTCCATTCTTCTTCTGGTACAAGGGATGGGGTGAGCAGCCAGGACTGATAGGCTAGCACAAGTTTTTTAGAGAACTCGGGGGGCAAACTGAAGAGCAATTCTCTCTTAACATCATCCAGCACTTTCTTTTCTTTTCTTTTTTTCTAAAATATATTTTATTGGTTTTTTTTACAGAGAGGAAGGGAGAGGGATAGAGAGTTAGAAACATCAATGAGAGAGAAACATTGATCAGCAGCCTCCTGCACACCCCCTACTGGGGATATGCCCACAACCAAGGTACATGCCCTTGACCAGAATCGAACCTGGAACCCTTCAGTCCGCAGACCGACGCTCTATCCACTGAGCCAAACTGGTTAGGGCAGCACTTTATTTTCTTAACCATTTAACCTGAAATAAACTCAGTGTATGATTAGCTGCTCCCCCTAACACATACACACACAGGGGATCCCCTTGGGAGTCCAACTCCTGTCCTCATGAAACCCTACCCACTCTACACCTCAATCCATAGTGTGCTGTTTAGATTTTGTCATCAGAAAGCACTGAAATGGGTCCAATTTTAAACCGATCAAGTTAATGCCAAGCCCAGTTCTAGCCGAGGATGCAAATTCTGTCCTCACTCTAGTTCCTATTTCAGATTATGTCGAGACACATAGCTCTGTTATCAGAGCAAATGCATAAAAGAAAATGACACGACACGGATTCTTCCATTGCACAGAGCAAGTCAGGATAAGAGATGTCTCAAATATGATTGTAGAGTCCCTTTCATGACCAGATCTGCAGGGAATAAAGTAAAAATGGCCTCGCTGTAAGTTAAAATGCAGTGAAACGTCAGTTCATAATCATTAAAATCGGACAGCATGCTCCCCAGTTTGGATGGTCACTCCAATGCCTGGGCAGAGTTGAGACCCCTTCAGTAACTGCAGGTGAGAATGAAGTTCCTTTAGGACCCGGAGGTTGAGCAGTGTCAACACCCCGAGATGTTGGTCTCCCTCCCCAGAGGACTCAAATGCTTCCCAGTTGTAATTGCATTTCCTCTTTGGTCCCTATGATTCTGAAACTAAGGTATCCTGAACATGAGCTCTCTCTAAAGACCTAAACCGAAGCGAATAAAAGAATGAATGGTACATTCATGACAAGTAGTCCTCTTAAGACCTGTACCATGGTTACTACTGTGGCCTCTGCCTATGGAATTGTAGGAACAATTAGAACTCAGGTACATTTTTCCAGATGGAGAATCCCATTTGGCTCATTTTTCACTGGTATTGCTGTTGCTGCTTCTGGGGTCTTGCTTGTTAAGACCTATTCCTCCATCATGTGCTCCACCAAGCAGACTCCTTCCTCTACTTCAGAATTTTTCAGCCCTTAAATAGTGTGTGTTATACCAATGGCAGGAGTGGGGGGATTCTACCCAGGCAGTATGCTCCCCTTTGGCCCATTTCTCCCTGATAGAGCTGTTGTTGTTTCTGGGGTCTCTCTTGTTAACACCTATTCCTCCCATCAGACCAACGTCGAACCCAGACCCACTGTGTTCATCATTGTCCCGCCTGGCTTTCCTGCGGGAACTTCCACCTCCCAGTGCCTTTATATTTCTTGCTGGGCATGTTCTTTCCAGGCATGCGCCCCAACTGCAGCCCTGCCCCCACACCCCTTGCCACACTGTGTCACCACCAAGGTCACCTAATAATTAATGTTCAGTCTTCAAGCTGGTTTGCCAGTTCATTTACTGACTCTACCAGGAACTTCTTGGATTTCACATGACATTGTACCATTTGGAGTCATTGTTGGACAAGGGTTTCATGGTAGTGGAAAGACTGTGACCCAGTTAACAGATCTGCCCCCTTAATGAATCTTTTGTGAATCTATTGATTCCTGTCTGAGTAGGGAAAAGTGCAATGATCACATGACAATGAGCAAGCAAGCAGATTCAATTACAGTGATTGGATTAAATGCCAGTAGGGAAAATGTGGTGATTTCACTCCAGGCCTAAATAGAAAGAGTTAACATATCACGATGTATTCTGGGAGCATACTTGAGGGGCTGCCAAGATTTCCATTATAATCCTTTCATGTCAGGAGTTTACATTCTGTCACATTTAGTTTGGCTATAAATCGGAATATAATACCTAAATCTCACTTTTCAGTTGAGACCTTATCATTTTAAAACGATTATATGTGCTAACACACGAACACACACACACACACACTGCAAGTCACAAACACATAGTGAAAGTCACAAACACACTTCTGTAACAAAATCCTCTCTCTCTATCGCAAGATGGTGCTTCTTTGTTAAAGGGGATCTCCCTAAACCATCTTCACATTTCCCGCCTCCCCGTCTACTTCTGCAACCCCCTCTCTTCATCTATTTACTCATTTATTAATTCGACAAACACCCTGCGCACTTACTGTGTCCCAGGAGCTATGCTGGGAACACAACCAGAGCCAGCAGGCAGCAGCGGCGGCATGCAAATCTCAGCGCTCCTGTTTATTTTATGATTCCCTAACCTGTAAACTGGAAATAATACGTTTCCGGTCACAGTGCCTGCCATATAGTAAAGTCGGAGTGAAGGCTCACAGTTCCTATCTGACAGGCTCCCTGGCTAGGCCAGGGACAGCATGGTTAAGACAGACAAATTAAAAGATAATGAAAGTAATTTCTCCTGATGTACAGAAGTCCTGGGCAGACCCTCCTCAGTACATACTCCACATGCATTTGAACACCTTCTCAAGGTCATTCACTCTACACGCAAGGTAACATCTGCCATGTTCTTCTTCTCATTTCTGGTTGAATTCACATGGACAGTAGCCAAGATATATTTGTTTAAATAATGGTACTAAGGTTATATATTCATCTTCATAACCCAATAGCCTTATTTTATATTAAGCTTATATTTTAAATGGCTAATAAAATTGTTACATGAGATGATATTTATATTGTTATTAATCTGTGCTGGTATAGGTAAAATAGGGCTCTATTATTTTATGGTCTACTATTTGATTTTATGTGATAGTCTCAACATGGTAAGACCAGATAGTATGTACAAAGTTTGCAATAGTTCTAGACCAGTGATGGCGAACCTTTTGAGCTCAGCGTGTCAGCATTTTGAAAAACCCTAACTTAACTCTGGTGCCGTGTCACATACAGAAATGTTTTGATCTTTGCAACCATAGTAAAACAAAGACTTATATTTTTGATATTTATTTTCTATATTTAAATGCCATTTAACAAAGAAAACTCAACCCAAAAAATGAGTTCGCGTGTCACCTCTGACATGCGTGTCACAGGTTCGCCATCACTGGTCTAGACCTTGCCTCAAAAGCTAAAGAAATGCTCTATAATTGGGGTTATTAAGTATAAATTTGCTCATGGAGGCAATTCTCCCTCCACATGGCATACAAAGTTCAGAAACACTCCTCAGGCAAACAATGGTTCTCTCAAGGAAGGGTTATTCTGAAGGTGTTCAGCATATACCCTGAGATCTGTAATGTCTTTAGAAATCATCTTGCCCACACCTCTCATATTGAACTTGAGGAAACTAAGGCAGAGAGAGAGAGAGATGTGAGTGATTTGCCAGGAGCCCCACAAACAGTTCATGGAAAGGTCTGGAAGCCAGACCTACAGATATATTTTCATTCATAGATTGAGCCATTCACTTTTCATTCACTGTATTTCATTCATTCATTCAGTAAGTGTACACCAGGCAACTTTTATGTTCCAGGGATGGTGCTAGATGCTGGGGTGAGCGGGAAGGAGATGGATAGAATATTATACAAGGAAATGCCACTAAAATGAAAGAGTAAGTACAGGGTGCTATGAGAACACCCCGGAGAAGCCCAAGTCAGCCTTGTTACTCCTAGAAAACTTCCTAAAGCAAGAGACGTCTAAGATGATTTTTTTAAAAATATACATATATTTTATTGATTTTTACAGAGAGGAAGGGAGAGAGATAGAGAGTTAGAAACATCGATCAGCTGCCTCCTGCACACCCACTACTGGGGATGTGCCCACAACCAAGGTACACGCCCTTGACCAGAATTGAACCTGGGACCCTTCAGTCTGCAGGCCAACGCTCTATCCACTGAGCCAAACCGGTTAGGGCAGATGAAATCTTTAAAAAGATGGAAACCAGACAAAGGGAAGAGGGAAGTAGATAAAACCAGTGGGAAGTTTACAGTAGTACTGGGCACAGCAGTAATATAACTAACATGTTTCTTTATACAAAGTAGAGATGTCATTACTGCTCTGAGATAATGCCAGATGTTATCATTATCAATCCTGCCTAAGGCATGAAGCTTAGCATCACATTATCCAATAAAATGTGTGGATAAAATATTTGGGAACTATTGGAAATTTCTCCCTACCACTTTTTCCCCCTCCCACACACAGGGTCTGAAATCATTGTTAAGAGCCATAGTTTGGACAATATGATTTCCAAATTAATGTTATTCGGAAAAAAATGATCATTTTCTATTGTACTAGGGAGGAAATACAAGACATTTAAACAGTGACATTTGTACCTTATACAATGTGCACTTCTATTCATGATTTATTCAGCACACTCAAAATTTTCTCAACCTCAATGTGTAGTAGGGAATTTCCTAATATGTATATTTATCTGTGCTGACTTTTTTAATGTCACTTTAGCCATCAATTTCCTCTATTATGGAAATACTCAGTTAACAGCATTAGAGTTTTCTATGAACCCAGTTTTAGGAGTGACAACAACAAAAGACCTTAAAAATGCGTTCTCTTACATTCACCTGGCCTTTCACTTATTAAAAATTTCACAAAAAATTCAAGTAGATTATTCAACGACAATTCGGTCCATTGTTTTGGTACTTTTCACTATCACAGAAGACTAGGGAAGCTTTGAGGTACTTGAAAAGTATTGTTTGTAGGATTATATAAATGAATGGAGAGATACGTATCGGTAGAGATAGGTAAGGTGATGATACTTTTTTGTTTGTTAGATTGTCTAATCAATAGGTGTTCGATGAAGGTTTCGAATGAATGAATGTCTAAAACCATAAGTGAATGTATGAAATTAGCATGAGGTCTGATGTGCACAATGAAAACCTTGCAGGTACATGTAAGATAAGCCTTCATACAAAATACAGGCGTTGTTACTTGCTTCAAGATAATTGCGGATGCTCTAATTGCTAAGGCTGCCTGTGAGTCCTAGTGTCCCATTAGCCAATGAAATGTGTTGAGCAAAACTGGGGTAGCTGTTGAAATCTTTGCCTCACCCTTTCTTCTCCCCACAGGAAACCACATCTTTTCACATTGAACACCCCTAGACAGTAAGAGCAGTCCCCCGTCTGAGAGAATCCTGAACTCTCACATGGATAGAATCCGGACACACGTGTTAGTGGATGACTTAAGTCATCCCACATGGGATCCCTGTAGTTCACATTTGCCTTTTTTTTTTTTAATTTTTTAATGTCCATGTGTTTGTTTGGCTGGAAGTCAAGTTTCATTACATGCTCTTATTATTCCACTGTAGAGCCATTTCATTTACAGGCCATTCACACAAGGACTAATTTCTTTGATAGAGAGGCTGCTGATGCTATTTACGCTCGCTCTAATGAAAACAATATTGTTGGAACTACAAATAAATGTCGAACCTCCGAGCTATGCCTTTGGTCCTTCCCCTCATCATGGAGGCCCCCAGGGCCAACCTACTCCTTTGGCTCCCTGTGCACATGCACCGAAGGTGGACAGAACTTTATTGAATGCTGGCAATTCGCATATAAAACAAGCATGGTGTGCTTAATCTCCATGTTGGCGCCGAGACCTCTTCGTGATGCCAAGACTACACTTGGATTTAAAACTCACATACATAATGAATATGTCTTAGAAAACTGTATAGGAAGCAGGCCATTTTATTTGTGAATGCCCCGTGTGTGTGTGTGTGTGTGTGTGTGTGTGTGTGTGTGTGTGTGTGTGTGTGTGTGTGTAGTAGAAATGGCAAGCTCGATTTCTGAGCTACTCTGCACAATCATTGTGGGTCCAGTCACGCGCTCAAGGCTGAACGTAAAATAGATGGTCTGAAATATTAAAAGCGCGTTGCTGTCGGGTCAGATCCTGGCCTGTTTCCCCACACTGATCCTCAGGTAATTAGATTTTGTTCTGTAAACAAAGGCTTGGCTTGACAACCTCCTTGTCCTCTCATTCTGCTTGGTCTGTTGGTAATCACAGATGCCTCAGGGTTAACGTTAGAAGGCGTAAGGTCTCAGTGAAAGGAGTTCTCTGTTTCAAGAATGTCACCTTTATGTTGCAGATATTTACATTCTTGCTTACAGATGTCGTTGTGAGCAAATATATCAGTTAGCGTGTGATTTAATGGTGTGGTTATTTCTTCCACTTCTGCAAAGTGTCTTGTCATTCATCAGAAACCATATGTTCAGCCCTGCCGGTGTGGCACAGTGGTTAAGTGTGGACCTATGAACCAGGAGGTCAGGGTTTGATTCCTGGTCAGGGCACATGCCCAGTTGCGGGCTCAATCCCCAGTGTGGGGCATGCAGGAGGCAGTTTCTTTCTCTGTCTCCCTCTCCCTTCTTCTCTAAAATCAGTAAAATTATAATTAAAAAAAGAACCATATGATCAAAGTCAAGCCCCAACAATATTTTAATTGAATTAATATTTTCTTTTTCTCTAGACATCTTGGTCGAAGTGGATTATGATGTACAAATGAGAGATCTTGCATTTCACTATGTAAGAACGACATAGAAAGCCAGGGTGAAAAATGAATACTTTATGACAATCATTTTGGGTTGCTTCACCTTTTGGCTATTGTGAATAATGCTGCTACGTACATGGGTGTACAAATATCTCTTTGAGACCCTGCTTTCATTTTTTTCTTTTTTGGATAAACACCCAGAAGGGGAATGGCTTGGTCATAAAGTAACTCCATTTCTAATTTTCTCAGGAAGTGTACTGTTCCAGAGCAGCTGCACCATTGTACATGTATACCAACAGTGCACAAAGGTTCCGATTTCTCCACATCCTCGCCAATGCTTGCTTTCTTCTTTTTTTAAATATATATTTTATTGATTTATTACAGAGAGGAAGAGAGAGGGATAGAGAGTTAGAAACATCGATGAGAGAGAAACATCGATCAGCTGCCTCCTGCACACTCCCTACTGGGGATGTGTCTGCAACCAAGGTATATGCCCTTGACCGGAATCGAACCTGGGACCTTTAAGTCTGCAGGCCAACGCTCTATCCACTGAGCCACACCGGTTAGGGCTGCTTTCTTTTTTTGATAGTAGCCATCCTAATGGTTGTGAGGTCCTGTTGCTCACTGTGGTTTTGGTTTGCATTTCCCTAATGACTAGTACGCTGAGCATCTTTTCACATGCTTACTGGCCATGGACACATCTTCTTTGGAGGAGAAATGTCTCAAGTCCTTTGTCCACTTTTGAATCTTTTTGTTGTTGTTGTTGTTGGGTTGTAGTTCTTTATACAGTCTGGATGTTAACCCACCCATCAGATGTATGATTTGCAAATATTTTCTCCCATCGTGTAGCTGCCTTTCACTATGTGGCTTGTGTCCTTTGATGTACAGAAGTTTTTGCTTTTGATATAGTCCAATTTATATTTACTTTTGTGGCCTATGTTTTTTGGTGTCATATCCAAGAAATCAATGCCAAAAAAAAAAGTAAGCTTTCTCCTGTGTTTTCCTCTTAAGAATTTTATAGCTCAGCTCTTATGTTTAGGTATTGGATCCATTTGCGTTAGTTTTTGTATATGACGTAATGTAAGAGTCCAACTTGATGTTACACTGCTTTTAAAAAATGTGTGTGTGTGTGTGTGTGTGCCCATGTGCGTGCACACATGTTTAAATAAACTGTGGTGGGCTGTCTGGGATTGGGCATTCTGTTGATTTACAGAAGAGTGAGTCAGCTAGAGGAGAGAATACCACTTTACCCGAATCTGTGTAATAAATATCTGCCTAGAACCCACAGGCTTTGGGTGACAGAGGTGATACCTGTTTATTTACAAGGAAAAGTATTTGTTTCTGAAACCAACACCTTATGACAGCTAAGACGTTAAAATTTAGAATTTCAAGAGTAATCTTTGTTTCCTGAAACCAGACGGCCATTTTTATGGAAGAAAAATACCTATAGTCGAAATATGTAATTTGAAATACACATATATGGACAGATTCTATAGTGAAAATTCTGTACTAAGTATTCTCTGTGTGTCATGGGGGACAAGGGGAGAAAGCTCTCTCTTTCTTAAAGCACTTAGTATTTAGTGAAAATAAGAGAGCTAGTACCTGCCACATAGAAATAATTACATATACACACTGGTAGTTGTTTGGCATAGCTTTTACCCTTATGAGAACATATATGTAGCTGCCAGTAGAGATTGATTGTACTTTTCCAGTGTTTTCCCATCTAGTTAAAAAATGAAGATCCTGTTTTTTTTTGTTTTTGTTTTTGGTAACTATATTTTTATTGATTTCAGACAGGAAGGAAGAGGGAGAGAGAGATAGAAACATCAATGATGAGAGAGACTCATCGATCAGCTGCCTCCTGCACGCCCCCTACTGGGGATTGAGCCTGCAACTTGGACATGTGTCCCTCCAAGAATCAAACCATGATCTCTTGGGTCTTAGGTCAACGCTCAACCACTGAACAACACAGGCCAGGCAAAAAATGAAGATCTTTTTTATTTTCATGTTTTCTAGTTTGGGTGGTATTATTAAAAAAAATAGAAAGTAAAGGTACAATAATGAACATTTTCTATCATTTACTAGTGACATTTGTCCTTTAAAAATCACACATCTATATGCACACATATATGCAATGTATGTCATACATGTAACACATTCCATACTATGTGTGTTTATTAATATGCATGCTTGTATGCATGTATCCATATATTTTTATGTCAAGCTAATCTCTTCCTGAGGGAAAATACAAATATTTTTAGGGCAGAGGAAGACTAAATGGAGATAGATACCATAGGTTTTGATGTCTTCATATTCATGCATTGTTTTAGAGCTTAGGACAGTTTTCGCCACTGCTTATAATTGCAGTGTTTGATGTTTGCAATGTTCTCCTGTAACATGTTTCAAACGACCCTGCATACATTCTCGTCATCTGGATCTCATCCCCAGGCATGCAAGATATTCACCCACGTGGCCCTCCATCTGTACAAAATTATTAGGGGATCTTAAGGATGACTTACTTAAAATTCCAAGCATTTCAATATTCTGGCAATAGAGAGACTAATTTAAAAGTAGAGTCCTATTTCTTTAGAAATGCTCCATACAAGTTCATTGTCATAGTTGGCGGTTTCATTAGCTATTTCCAAGAATTACTATAACCAAATTTTGACAAGTGATTTTTTGAAAGGGCCCCTGAAAGTGACTTCTGCATCTGAACCATGTCCACTTGGGTGGGTGGCCGAGTGGGATTCTGCATAATGACTGAATTGGGATTTGCCCTGGCGTGGTTCTCCTACAGAATTCAGCTCTTCATCTAGAAGTGCCCTTATTAAAACAACCTCACACCAGCACCCTAAAAGGCTTCTCTGTACCAATCCCTGGGGATTTAAACCAAATATAGATCCTAGCTGAGCACTTAAGATAACCTTTCAAGTATTAAGAACCAACTGAGGTAATAGAATTAGGTTAAAGGAGACATAGATGGAGGTATTCATTTGGGGATTGAAAGTTGCCTGCTAAATTTTGATTACAATTACACCTAAGATTTTTAATGACGTGAGATTAACTTTGTATGTATTTTACCTGTATTTTGCTTTTCCATGCTATTGAAATAGATGGTCAGGACAATACAATCCTAGCTAAACAAATTTTCTTTCGACTAATGGATTGACATTGTTAAACCAATCAAATAGCAGCAAGAACTGACCTGGCAGTTATTAAGTGGTTAAATAGTAGAACTAACTCAGGTCTTTTGTTCTTGTTTTCAAAATGATCTCCATACACAATGGTTCATGACAGTCCATGAGAGCAAACTTGGAAAAATTAGGAGAAACACAGATTAAAATATTAACCAAAAGGAAAAATGGACTGCTATAGGCTATTTGTGTCGTCCTCCTCAAATTCATATGTGACAATCCTAATGTCCAATGAGATGAGAGGAGGAGATGAGGGCCTTTGGTAATTAGGTCATGAGTAGGTGATTAGGTCATGAGTAGGTGATTAGGTCATGAGTAGGTGATTAGGTCATGCATAGGTGATTAGGTCATGAATAGGTGATTAGGTCATGAACAGGTGATTAGGTCATGAATAGGTAAACAGGTCATGAGGGAGGAGCCCTGGTGAATGGGATTAGTGTCTTCATAGAAGAGGCCTTTGAGCAATCCCTCTCCCCTGTCACCATGAGAGGACACAGTCACAGGTTGTCAGTCTGCAACCTAGACAAGGATTTCTGCCAGAACCTGACCATGCTGGCACCTTGATCTTAAACTTCCAGACTCCAGGAATGTGAGAAATAAATTTCCATTGTTTATTATCCACCCAGTCTGTAGTATTTTGTTACAGCAGCTTAAAGGACCTAAGACAGAGTCTATGTTTTCTATTTCATGTTGTTCCAAAGCATCCAAACTGATAAAATATCCTTTAAAAATAGACATCAAGGAATGTGTTGTTATTTAAACATATACTATTCTCCTTTAAGAAAACCACATTGTGGAGAAAGAGTGATACAATAACATTCCCCCTTTGCTTCTATAAGGTGTCAAAATCCCAGGATTATTTTTTAATGTCATCCTTCAACCAATTATTTTCATAGCCAAGTCCTATACAATCTAAAAACATTCCTGTGGCACTTTTCCAAAACCATTTGTACAGCAAAAGTTTCCATTTAAATACTATGTTTTCCTTCTCAGATGGGACACAGTAAATTTAAGGAAGAGGGGGCTGTTGAATGTGCAGGACGAGAAAATTCTCAAACACTGCAACTGAGCCAAATGAACAAAAAGATGCAAAAAAAAAAAAAAGCATTGCAAATGTTAGTACTTAAAAGTCGGAAGGGACCCAAGTTCATCACAAACTAAGAAATATTAGCCAGGAAAAATATAATTTAGGTCAGAGTCCAAACACACCAGAAATCAACACCCAACTCCTGTTTTTGAAAGAGGACGACAGAGCGCCAGGAAGTAAGTGGAGGTCATTCTGAAAAGATCTGATCCCTTCTGATCAGATGGAGATCTCCTCTAAGCGGGCACGGACGTGCCACATTAGAGTGTAAGTTCCCTCAGGGCAGGGGTTTCCGACTGTGAGAGCTCAGTGATTAATAAATACATATTCTGTAATCTTGGTGGAATCGGGCCCCACCACAGGGATTTGGATAGTTTAGAAAGAACCAATGTTGTTTTCTCCATATCTCACTGCCCCAGCAGAAAGACAGAAGAGTTGGCCTAAGTTTCAAACTAAAATACATAGAGCCTGACCGGTGTGGCTCAGTGGTTGAATAATAGAATCGTTTTTATTTACTCCTTATCCTTCATAGCCTGGTTGACTATGAACCCAGAGCTCATGGTTCAGTTCCCGGTCAGGGCACATGCTTGGGTTAAGGGCTTGATCCCCAGTGGGGTGCATGCAGGAGGCAGCCGATCAATGATTCTCTCTCATCATTGATGCTTCTATATCTCTCTCCCTCTCCTTTCCTCCCTGAAATCAATACAAATATATCTAAAATACATATAAACATATTGTTCACACAGGCAGAGAACTTTGGCTAAGTATGACTTCATCTTCGAGAAGATGGTGCTGGGTAACAGTTCTGAAAACTAGGATGAAAGGGGAAGACAGCTGGGAGATTTCTGGGAAAGAGTATGTTACTTCAAAAAGGAGAAGCGAGGAGACCTTTCCCGTGTCACACCTTCTCTTTCTTCCTGCACTGAATTCTGGGGGGTGAGAATGCATTGGTTGGCCCTCTGGTAGCCATTTGGCGACCATAGGATGACAATGGTCAGGAAAAAGGCCACTATGCAGGGAATGGCAGAATGAACAGATAGAAAAGGCTGGGTCTTGAGTGACAGCGTTGGGCAGCTACACCAAACCTAAGAACACTTCTGCACTATGTGAGATTAGTAACTGTTTTCACTGTTTAGGTCAGTGATGGCGAACCTTTTGAGCTCGGCGTGTCAGCATTTTGAAAAACCCTAATTTAACTCTGGTGCCATGTCACATACAGAAATTTTTTGATATTTGCAACCATAGTAAAACAAAGATTTATATTTTTGATATTTATTTTATATATTTAAATGCCATTTAACAAAGAAAAATCAACCAAAAAAATGAGTTCACATGTCACCTCTGACACACGTGTCATAGGCTCGCCATCACTGGTTTAGGTCACAGTTGATCAGAATTTCTACAGCTATAATCACTCTGTTCTGATCATTTTAATTTTTAATGTTTCAGAAGAGTCAGAGGTATTTTATTATCATACAATATCTTTCATGCAAGGTAAGAAGTTTATGAATTCAGTTGACCAGACAAGGAAAAGGCTAAAATAAGGCTATGCCAACGGTAGTATGGATTTAAAAAGGGGGTATATAAGAACCATTTCACAGATGGACTCAAGGTAGATACTCAGCAAGGAAGACTGGGTCTGGTGTTCAGAAGCAAGATTAGTTTCAGTTGCAAATATGTGAGCTAGACACATAGAGGGGAGTGTTTGATGCTTTCCATGATGTAAAGACTCCCATCATGACCAATTTCAAGGTATCAGCTTGCAAAATTTCTGAAAAATTTACAGTTCGAAGCCAGGCTCTAAAACAACTAAGAAGTAGAATAATCACCATTATTGAAATTGGAGATACATGCATGAACTCATTACATATACAAATAGATGTATTTATATTGTATATGTATATAGTATACATAGAAAATATACATATACATGCACACAAATAGTTTTAAATGTGTATATGTATGTAAATACATTTATCCCCATTTCTTTCCACTGAGGGCCTGGTAACAGCAACACCCTGATAGAATGAGTCTACTTACTGTCCAGATCTTGATTTCTAAATTTCATGTTCCATGAAATTAGAACCAGCAGGCCTTGGAGAAATGATTGATTCAGTGGCTAGGGCAAGAGAAGTACAAGATGAGCCTGATACATCTCTCCGAGCTATAAAATAACGCAATGTTCAGAGAATAAAAGGAACATGTGAGGAGGAGACTGGAGCCAACTCAGACTCCAACTGGCCAATTCCAAGGGACAACTTCAGAATCCAAAACAGAAAAAAAATGACAATGACATGTTGCAACCCATTGGATAGGAAGTTGATTCTGATATGAGTAAATCAGTAAAATTTTGATGAGGCATCAGATACTGCCATAGTTTTCATATAGGTTTTCAACCCCTTGTTCTCTCTTCTGACCTCCCTATGCTGCAAAAGTTGGTAAGCTTGATGTTGTCCCAGAAGCCCCTTAAACTATCCTCATGTCTTTTGGATTCTATTTTTTTTCTACGTCTCCCAGTCTTGGTAAAGTGGCTTTACATAGTAGATGTCCTGTGGGGGCCAGTGGCACAGTCTCATGGTCACCTGATCTGGGTTCTCAAGGAGAGTCCCTTGTGTGTGGTGTGCCCTCCTGTTGTAATTGAGCCTTATTGATGTTGGCACTTCACTGGGGGGACTGACCTCATGCTGATTGGTTGTGAGGGATTGACCCTCAGGCTGATTGGTTGTGAGGGATTGACCCGCAGGCTGATTGGCTGTGAGGACTGGCTGTGACCACAGTGGAGGAGCTGCTGTGCAGGGCCTGACCCTATGGAGCACAGGATTTGCTTCTGAGGGGCCCTGCTGCCCGCTGAGTCTGCCCTTTGAGGGTGTCACTTGGGGAGGTGGCTGGGTGGTGCTCTGGCCTGGTCTGAAGCGGCCACTGGGTTTTTGGTTCTGAGGCCTCTTGAGAGGTCAGGCCTAGATCACCTGCCACCTGTGCCCTGCCTGGGCCACCTGGTATGAGCTACAAAGTGACCTGCAATGGTTAGCACCTGCACTGGGCTTGAAGGTGTCTGGGAGAGGCTAAGCTTCTAACGCAGCGGTTCTCAACCTGTGGGTCGCGACCCCTTTGGGTGTCGAACGACCCTTTCACAGCGGTCGCCTAAGACCATCGGAAAACACATAATTACATATTGTTTTTGTGATTAATCACTATGCTTTAATTATGTTCAATTTGTAACAATGAAATTGGGGGTCACAACATGAGGAACTGTGTTAAAGGGTCGTGGCATTAGGAAGGTTGAGAACCACTGTTCTAATGGAGCGCAGCGCGGCTGCCGCTGGTGCTGTTTGGGGCTGCTTAGCAAGAGGTCCGGGGCACACCAAGGCAAGGTGCTGCTTGTTTAGGGTTTGTGGACTCGAGAGATTTTAGGAAAGCCCACAGCATGAGCCAAGACAGGCCATTTGTATGGAAAAGCCATTGGATATAGCCTGGATGGGCCCACAAATTGGGTGGGGTGGTCTCGGAATCACCAGGGCAAGGCCAACAGCATTAGCCAGGTGGATGGGGACTGGGATGTGGCTCACACCTGTGCCTGCAGGGGGAGGGCTCAACAAAAGAGTAATGGCTTCTGCCAGCAGTGCTGTCTGGGAGAAAGCTGCACCCCCGCTCTCCTTCCCCCCCCCCTGCACCTGCACCTCCTTCCCCCAGCTCTTGCTGGACAATGCGGCTCCTTTCCTCCCTGCATGTTTTTGGTGCATTTCGAGGTTCTTCCCAGCGCTGGAGCTGAGAGAAAGGCCTTTACCAGGTTAAGTCTGTGAGGCCTTCACAAGGAATGCCTGGGACTCCAGCAGCCTGTCTCACTCAGCCACAGTCCCTGTTGGTTTTCAGACATAAATTATGGGAATTTCTCTTCTTGGCCCTGGACCCCTGGGCTGGGGGGTACCCATGTTGTGGCAAATGGCTCCTCAGGGGTGACCTCCACTGCTGAGATATCCCTCCCACTTTTTAGATGCCACATGTGGGCCTGGGACCTGCCTATTCGTGTTTCTGCTCTTGCTACCAGCCTTGTCGTGGCTTCTGTATATCCTTGGTTATAGGACTTACCTGTTCAGCTAGACTTCAGTTGGTTTTCAATGATGGTTGTTCTGTAGTTGAGCTGTAATTCTGATGTGGTTGTGGGCAGAGGCGAGTATTGCGTTTACCCCCTTTGTCATCTTGCCTGGAAGGTCACCATAGTTTTATAAAAGTTTTTTAAATTTATTGGGTAACTAGTTAATAACTATGTAAGTTTAAAGTGTACAATTCTATAATGTATCACCTACACATTGCACTGTGTGCTCATCACCCAAAGTCTAGTCTCCTTTCATCACCATATATTTTACTTCTTTTACCATCTTCATCCTCCCCTACCTTCCGTTCTGGTAACACCTTTGTTTTCTGTGTCTATGAGTTTGTTAGTTTGTTGCTTTCTGGTTTATATTCCATATTATAAGTGAAATCAGAAAGTTCTGCCTTTTCCATTTGACTTATTTTCCTTAGCGTGATACTCTCAAGATTCATCCATGCGGTTGCAAATGGCAGTATTTCATCTTTTGTTATGGCCAAGTAGTATTCCAGTAATCAGCGGGTCTCAACCCCTGAAAATACATCCTGCATATCAGATATTTACATAACGATTCATAACAGTAGCAAAATGACAGTTATGAAGTAGCAACAAAAATAATTTTATGGTTGGGGTCCCCACAACATGAGGAACTGTATTAAAGGGCCGCGGCATCAGGAAGGTTGAGGACCACTGGATATGAACATCTCTATCCAGTCATCCGCTGAAGGCCATGTGGATTGTTTCTGCTTTGGCTTTTGTGTATAATGCTGCAATGAACATAGGAGTACATATATGTTTACAGACAAATGTTTTCAAGTCTTTTGGGTAAATATCCAGAAGGGGGATTGCTAGATCATATGGTAACTCTATTCTTAATTTTACACTCTCACCAGCAGTGAATGAAGGTTCCCTTTTCTCCACAACCTCTCCAGCACTTACCTGTCTTGCTGATAATGTCATTCTAACAGGTGCGAGGTGATGTCGCATTGTGGTTTTTGTGATGTGCATTTCCCCAATAGCTAGTGAAGGTGAGCATCTTTTCATACATCTGTTGGCCATTTGCATATCTTGGTAAAGTGTTCGTTTAGGTCCTCTGCCCATTTTTACTAGGATTGTTTCGTTGTTCAGTTGCATGAGTTCTTTATATATTTTGGATATTAACCCCTTATTGAAAGTATTATTTGCAAATATCTTTCACCATTTGGTTCGTTGCCTTTTTGTTTTGTTGATGGTTTCTTTTGCTGTTATTTGCCAACATTTTGACTGCAAAGTGTTGTCTTTATAAAAATTAAATCTAAACTCAGGGGGAACTAAGGAGAAAGAAAGGACCACATCCCTGGATTCTTATAAAATAGATTTCATTGGATTTTCTTTTGAATTTAACAGTTAAAGAAGCCAGCAGGACATAAGTATGTTATGATCCATTTATTGCATTTTTATTGTGTGCCAATTACTGTACTAGGTACTGAGGAGAAAAAATAGGTAGCCCTTGTCCTTGAGTTCAAAATTTGGATAAAGACAAACATGGAGAATAGCAACTTCTGCCACAGACAAGTGGGTGAGGCACTGGGTTACTCAAAGCCTGTATCCGGAATGTTAAGATACTGTCAGTGGAAGGAGGGGGGGAGGGCATGTTAAGTGGAGGGAATATGATAAAAGGGAAGTTGTGAAAAAGATGGGCATGGCTAGGGAATTTCGATATGGGGGAAGCATTGGGGGAGTGAGTGTGTGTCTTCATATGCCTCATCATTAGTAACAAAGAAACAGAATTTCCAGAGGATGAGGCCCAGAAATCAGGATTTTAAAAAGATTTCCAGGTGATTCTAATGTGCAGCCAAGGTTGAGAACCACTGACCTAGAGAGAGAATAGAAAAAACAGAGCCAAAAGGAGGAGCCTCCACATGAAGGGACTAAGGAGCCACTGGCAGAGCAGTCATGGTCCAGAGAGCCTAGAAAAACTAGAGCAGAAGGCATCAGTGTCTAGAATCAGGGGTTAATAAGCAAAGTGTCAAGTCCTATAAAGATGGCAAGTAGGGTAAGGACTGTAAGAGGCCATGGGATTCAGAAATTGAAAGAAATGATATGTAATCTCTTAAAACTCTGACTTAAATATTAGGCTTGCTGCTCTGGCCAAGCCTAATTAGAGCATCATCCTAACACTTCAAGGTTGCAGGTTTGATCCCCAGTCAGGGCACATACAAGAATCAACCAATGAACGCATAAATACATAGAGCTCATAGATGTCTGTCACTCTCTGTCTCTCCCTTGCTCACTCTCTCTTCAAAATAGATTAGGCCTGCTGTTACACTGAGGCAGAGGGAGAGACCGCTACATTCCTTTAGAACAGCGGTCGCCAACCTTTTGGACCTCACGGACCACCGGTTGGCAACCGCTGCTCCAAAGGTTTCCTTAAACCAGCAGTTGCCAACCTTTCGGACCTCACAGACCACCAGTGGTCCGCGGGCCACCGGTTGGCGACCGCTGCTTTAGAAAACAGAACAAAAGAAGCAGGAATGTAAGATGTCTACAAAGGAAAGGAAATAGCTGTGAATCTAAAACGCTTGCAATTCAGTGAATGTTTAGCCACACTTTCTGAATGCTACCGGGATGGCAGGGTGGCCCAGTGAGCAGTGTGAGAAGGGAGATTGTTTCCCAGGAGCTAAGTGTTCACTTCACTTGTCCAGGCCTCAGTTTCCTGTGTGAAATGGCAATCTCTGAATTGCCTCCAGCAATGGAAAGATTTTGATTCTATGGCAGAACTAAGGCAATGCTAACCAGCTGTCCTGACTCTTGCCTGACATTTCACAGGATAATTAAGAAACCTAAAAAAACAAACAGAAAAAAACAAAACGCATTTCAGTTACTATTGGAAATTGCTATATTTTTCATTAGCTATTGAAAAGTCCTGGTTTTAGACTTGACTTGAGATGATTGCTGTTGAAGTGAAATTTTTAGAGAGAACCATATATTTGCTTCCACCAGTGGCATGCCGTGAACGTTGGTTTAACACTTCTCTCTTATGTCATAGAGAAACTGGCTTAATAGTTAATGCCCAAGGGAAACACTTCTGTCTTTCGTGGACATCCCCACCCAATTTTTCAATTTCAATAATTTTATTGGCAAAAGAGAGCATACCAAGACTTGCCAAAATTAATACGTCAATGAATTAATATGTCAAGTGTGTCTCTAGCTTCAATTGGACAAGCCAACAACTGACTAGAAAAACTGGGATGGTAAGAGGGAAACAAAATGAAAACAGGGATTTTAAAAGTAGTACTATGCTCTTACAAGTAGGAAGTGAAGCACCAAAAACAAAGAAACAATGATGAATTAGCTGCACTAACAAAAAACGAAGTAATAAGCTATTTTGAAATCACTGCTACAGGAATTTAAAATAGAATGCAAAAGAATCAAACTTTCTCATCACTTCCTAACAAAACAAAAAAAGAGAGAGAAAGATCCCAGAGGCTCTGAACTAAACTACTGGCAAAAACATAAGTCACTAATGGGCATTTTGCCCAAAATATGATTTCTTCAAAACAGGATGTCCACTATTCATCATAGAACCATTAATTCAATCCCTAATATAAAAATCACATATGGGTTTCACAACCCATTCAAAACAAAAGACCTAAATAAAATCACAAATGCAATGTACATGATAATTTGGGGGTAGTACGAAGAAAATATATCTTGAAGTAATGTTTTACATTTTTATAAAAGTCCACTCAGTATCTCCAAAGAAATTGCACACTCACGTTGTAATGCACTCAAGGACTAGACAGGAAAGAATGGAGGCTTTGCAGGGTGAACAGCAGAATCTGAGGGGAGACCATGGGAAGTGGTAGCGAGCATGTTGGCCAAACTTTATGGTCAACTGGGGAATCAATGGCTTTCCACCTTATTTCCTCTTTATGAGGGGAAATTAGGGAGGCAACTGTATGTGCAAGGGGCCCAGGTCTTGCATGATTTGGAAAGAGGTAAAAGAGCTCAGGATAACGGAGAACGAATACTAGTACACTCTGAGCCCAGTGGCTAGGGGACCAGAATTGGATTGAAGATTATCTATGTAAAGTATTTAGATATATATTCTACACACAGATTAGTTTGTGGAGAAAGATTTGTAACTATTACATGCACACGCCCCTCCCTCTCTGGCAAAATGAGTAATACCTTACATTTGTTTAACTTTACATTTTATTAAAAGCACTTATACATGCTATATACCTTGATCCTCTCACAAAAATTTAACCAAGGAGTACACCGTAGCAGAGACTGAGATTTACTCTGGAATATGCGATTATTAAGTGGCAGGACAAGTATTCATTAAAAAAAATCTGGAAGCCTTTCCCTTATACTATATTTGGTTTGTATACACTCAACACTTACAGGCCTGACACCCTTATCTATGACATGCATATATGTTACTCTTAGAACAAACTATAGCCCTAAGGGTTTTAAACAATCGTGACCCACGTATACTCAATCCAATGCGTTTAAAACGTGAAGAAGTTGAAGGTTATTAAAAGCGTAAGATAATTAAAACTGCACAGAATGAATCTCTCGGATTTTTATTAAATTCTATCTCTCTCCCCTCCCTCTCTCTGTCCCTTCCTCTAAATGTAAAGTTTCTGACTTCAAATAAAAGACCTGAAGAGGCCCCTGCTTGGGACCAAGATGGAGAAACAGGGACCAGACTTACTCGACCTGAAACAGCTAACAAGCTGGACCACATGCATGTTTCCAGATGTTGGACTCTGGCAGCACAGGACCGCCATCCCTTACGAAGGAGAAACAGATGAGGTGAGCGCTGCAAGGCCCAGCCAGTGTGGGGAGGGAGAGCCCAGAGCTTACAGAACAGGATGTTACACAGCGGCAGAGGGTCCCCTCAACACTTCAGCAAAGTACAGACCATCAGGTGAGTGTGGGGGAAGCAGGAGCCACCGAAAGGAACAGTCAGTGGGCTCACGGAGGGCTTGGGAAAGTGGAAGCTCCCACCAGCCAGAACGAAACCTCACGCTGCAGCGAGCAGCAGCTCGAGTCCTGAGACATGGTGTCTGATAGTGGGACACAGTCCTGAGCAAAACTGCTTTGGGACCATCGAAGACAACAGTGTAAGGTCTTTAAAGGAATGGAAGAAAAAACCCTCATCAACCTAGAATTCTATATAGCGTTTAAAAAGAAAAATACTATTTTTTCAGACATGCAGAAGTTAACTCAACAGCAGCAGAGACCTGCACTACCACAAATGGTATCTACTATTTCAGGCAGAAGGAGAAAGGGACCATGTGGAAATCTGAAACTACATTAAGGATTGAAGAGCAATGAAAAAGGTAGGTAAATAAGTGGGTAAATATCAAAGACTTGATAAAAGAGGAATAACACTGCAATCTGTTCTCCAGACTTATTACAGAGCTACAGAAATCAAGTCAGACAGTAAATCCATGGAACAAAAGAGTCCAGAAAGGAACCTACTTGTGCTTCAACAGCTGAAATTTCAACACCGCTGCAAAAGGCCAGTCGGTGGAGAAATGACAGTCCTTCCAACAAGTGGTGCTGGAATAATTGGATATGCAAAAAATGACCCTTGATACTTAACTCTTACCGTATATAGAAGTTTACCTGAAACTGACCACAGACTACATCTAAGATCTAAAGCTATAAAACTTCCAGTAGAAAATATAGAAGACAAATCTTAGTGACCTTGGCTTTCTTAACCATGACATTAAAAGCACATAATATAAATTAAAATATTAATAAGCTTTTGTTATTTTAATTACACTGGCAAGAAAAAAAAATGCAAGCCATAGACTAAATTTTATAGAACATCTAACCAAGGATTCGTTTCCCCCCAAAATAGTTGGTGCCTGGCATGTATGGAAAATCTCTTACAGAGCATCCAGACAAGCATCCTAATAAAAATGGGCAAAGAATTTGTTAGATATATAATCAAAAAATGTATGCAGATTACAAGTGGGCACATAAAACTGAAATGTCATCAGGAGAATGCGCCATGTGATACACCGACTAGATGGATAAAGTAGAAAAGATGGAGCATACCTGGACCTCCAGGACTAGAGCAGCGGCTTCTAACAGAGAGAGCTCCACTGAGACTCAGGAGGCCTGGCTCTGGAGGCTTCGGCGAAGTCTTTCACCCTCCTACCCCTACTCCCAAAGACCAGTGACAGCTACTCAGTCTGCTTTACCAAGCTCTTGTGATGGTCAAGGGAGACCCTGTGCAGCCACCTTGTAAACTTGGAATAAAGGTTATTCTGTCAAAAACTACAGAGACATAAGTCTCTCTGGAAAGGTAATTTAAAGAAAGTAATAGGAAAGATAAATAATACCATGTTAGGTCTTTTCATATTTCCTTATTGCTCTTAAACTATTTTGAATACTTTAAAAATTTTTAATATTTACTTAAAAGGTCTACAAATACAAGATGTCCCCCCAAAATGTATACACACTTTGAATAAAGGCAGTGTTTATTAAAACACATTTCATTTTCAAAATGTAATAGAAATCAGCTGTTAAAGTGTGTATACATTTTGGGGGGATACACTGTATTTACAAAAAATGACTCTAAAAATAATATACATTTGTCTAAATTAATGTTTGCCATAATAACACTGTACTATTCTCTATGGTGCTAGGCATTACAATAACGAGTTGGTAAACTGTTGATATTTATTAATATTTTAATTACCATTAACCATAAAATTTGGCAGTAAAATTCACTTTTCATGAAGGCATGACATGTGTTAACAACTGAATCCTTTTTTAAAACATGTTTTTATTGATAGAGAATCATCGATCGGCTGCCTCCTGCACGCCCCTTCCTGGGGATGAAGCCCACAACCCGGGCATGTGCCCCGACCGGAGTCGAACCTCAATCTGGTTCGTGGGTCGACGCTTAACCACTGAGCCACAACAGCCAGGGCAACAAGTGAGTCTCGATTTACTCCTTGTGCCTCTCCACTTCTCCTGGCAGCTTTGCAAGAACCCAGGCCTTCAGTTTCTCTAGCTCCCCTGTGCTTAGCTCATGGAAAAGCCCCGGGAAGCTATGGAACCTGGTGCTCACCCCTAGAGACTGTAAGGCCGAGTTTGTCTCTTCCCCCCAAGAATGAAGGACGAGCTCGTCAGCAGTCCCGTGGCACTGGAACAGCTCGGGGAGCGCCCCAGCACGCTTCTGCAGAGCCTAGAGAAGAGGACGGACCGGTGGAGAGGTTAAAGGACAGCATTCTTGGAAGTCAGAGAAAGCGGGGAAAACTCCAATATTGAAAGGGAAAAAGGAGACTGTGCTGTCCCAGGTACGCACCGGTGGGCCTGGCCTGGGCTCTGTTGTGTGTGACCTGCATTCACTCCACAGAGGACTGTCTCAGACCCGGTCCACGCATTTCCCAAGGAGACTTGGGAAGACAGACCTCTTTGGAGAGGGAGGCAATCAAGGGGAAAAATACGTTCTAGTTCTCATTTCTACATCTGCCATTTCTGCTGTTGGTAATAAAGCTGCAACACGACCACAGTCATAAGGGGACGCTGCTGTGAAACAGCTGTCAACAATGCAGTAGGTCGTTTTGATTCTGTTCATGAAATAAGCCAACAGCTAGAATCATCTAGGGCAGGGGTCCTCAAACTTTTTAAACGGGGGGCCAGTTCACTGTCCCTCAGACCGTTGGAGGACCAGACTATAGCTTAAAAAAAAACTATGAACAAATTCCTATGCACACTGCACATATCTTATTTTGAAGTAAAAAAACAAAACGGGAACAAATACAATATTTGTATTTGCATGTGGCCCGCGGGCCGTAGTTTGAGGACCCCTGATCTAGGGTGTCCCCCAAAAATGTATACTCGCTTTACTAGACGATAGCTTAATTTTGAAAATGAAATGTATTTTAATAAACACTGCCTATATAATTATTCAAAGTGTGTACACATTTTTTGGGAAACCCTGTAGAGCAGCGGTTCTCAACCTGTGGGTCGCGACCCCTTGGGGGGGTTGAGTGACCCTCTCACTGGGGTCGCCTAAGACCATCGGAAAACACATCTATAATTACATATTGTTTTTGTGATTCATCACTATGCTTTAATTATGTTCAATTTGTAACAATGAAAATCCATCCTGCATATCAGATATTTACATGACGATTCATGAAGTAGCAACGAAAATAATTTTATGGTTGGGGTCACCACAACATGAGGAACTGTATGAAAGGGTCGCGGCATCAGGAAGGTTGAGAACCGCTGCTGTACAGGAAGGCTCCACATGTACCACAGATGCATTGTTTTTATCCTTCCCCTCTGACACCTGGCTTAACCATATTCTTCGTGCAGGACATTTGCTTAATTACTGGCTGGAATAAACCATATGACTAACTTGGCCTATCACCATGTTAATTGTTTTAGTTTCAACGTGTGAATATTTCATGTATTTTCCTGTTGTTTTTATTTTTAAAGCTGGAACTTACCTGGTAAACAGCAGAGGTTTTATTCAGGAAACTGGAAAGAGCAAACACTCCCGCCACATCTTGGTGATTCCTATACGCCACATGCATCGCCATGCACCCTCCCATGGAAAAGCCTCCTAGGAGAAGCAAGAGTTCACTCTCAGAACAGAACACGTGCAGCAATACTTCACAACAAGATCCATCTGTGCCCGTCTTCCGCAAACATTTTATAAAAGCAGATGAAGACAGACCTTTAAAGACGTGGCACTAATTTAGTCTACTTCAATTACCACAGATAAAGACCAGCTATGAGTCCCGTCCATGTCATCACTGGGAAGGATATTTAATAATAAAAAAAAAAGAGCTGGAATTGAACAAAGCAATCATGTTCAAGTAAAAAGATTTATAATTCAAAATATGAGTCACAGTGCATTATTTATACTTGTAAGTCCTCACAGTGCCACTAGAATTAATCACATGCATCTTTTGCCAAGTTAGAAGCTATACCTCTAGTGCAGTGATGGCGAACCTTTTGAGCTCGGCGTGTCAGCCTTTTGAAAAACCCTAACTTAACTCTGGTGCTGTGTCACACATAGAAATTTTTTGATATTTGCAACCATAGTAAAACAAAGACTTATATTTTTGATATTTATCTTATATATTCAAATGCCATTTAACAAAGAAAAATCAACCAAAGAAATGAGTTCGCGTGTCACCTGACACACGCGTGTCATAGGTTCGCCATCACTGCTCTAGTGCCTGCCACCAGTAGATGCTTAGTGACCTCTGAACTAGGGAAGACACTCAAAAGACTGGGTGGGCTAGTTAAAACATTTTTGGATTACAATATTATTTTGAAAACTGCCTGACGATGGTATATATACACACACGCAAATGTTAAGTTTAAAAAACAATGTACTCACTTGACAAACCTTATTGTCTTTTACGTGCCAAGCACTGTGCTGCACATTGAAGTACCCAGATTAATATACACAAACCTAGCGCTCCCTTGGGCAGCACATGTGTGAAAACACATGGACCTCATGTTCGAAGGGGAAACAGAGACATCATAATGGAGACACAGCAGAGAGGGTGACCCAACCTCAGGTGAGAGACTTGGTATGATATTCTCTGTCCTGAGTCAGAGTTATTTCATGAGAAATACAAAAAGTAAGCTGCACACTGTGGAAATATGAAAATATACTATATACTTTGGTATAGAATTCAGAGCTCTTAATTTCCAGCTTCCTGCTTTATTTCAATGAACGAAGTATAAAGCTGAGCCCTTAGGGACTGTACATTTGAATTTACTGCAATCTCCTTTAGAGATGAAGGGAGCTTTAGCCACAGGAGATCAGATGACCTGGGTAAGGCTGCACCCCTAATTTCAGCTGTAAAGCTAGGACTTGTGAAACCCAGATTTCGTGCTGGTATTTATTAAAGTAGAACTACTTTATCTGGGGCAGGCTGGTCATAGTATTCTGGACCCAGGATACAAATCTATGAGTCAAGATCACCAGCCTTGGGAAGTTCAGATTTTTACAAAGGGCGCAGTATGATACATATTACACCTGTGGCTTTCAGCAGAGAATGAGAAGGAAATAAGGGGCTCACCAGTAGCAGCAGCTCACCATGGATGGGAACCACTTGAAAGGCTCTTTCAAAACCACTCCCAGATGCAGATACATCTAATTAGAGGCTCACAAATAAGCCTGGTGGGGGAGTAGGGAGCATAAATGTCTTAGAATTGTATGTAAACTTTGCATTTGTGCATCACATTACAAACAATGTTAAAAGCCACGGGCACCATTACCTACAAATTTGTGCACTGAAACATCTTTGCCGTGTCCCATTAAAACATGAAGAGCTTACTGTATACAAGATTATTTCATTTCCAGTAAAGTTAGTTGAACAAGAAGATCTCTAGGGTTTCCATCACATTTTAAAACCTATGCTATAAATGCTTAATAACCACTTGTAAAAGTTCAAACAGCAAGGACTTTCAAAATTTACAGTTATTATAATTACAGAACTTTACTTTCAGTTTGGGAATAAGACTCCATACCTCTTAGAATATACTCTTAGCCTTTCTTTAAAGTTCACAAAATTGATCTTAGCAAATACTCACCTTCTACTTCCTTCTCTTATCTCCCCTTTTCACCTTTTACTGACAAAATGAATTCAAAGTTGCTTATCAAACACATTGTTAACAATACAATTACATCTCTAAAATGAAGGGAGGATGAGAAGGGCTGGGGAGAGACCAAGAGGCCAAGAAGAACAAAAGAGAAAGGGAGGGGCAGCATAATTAGGGGTAAGACATGTAACTGCTTCCCTGTAGCAAGGCAATACTCCTTCACAGAAGCAAGCAAACCAAATTGTACTGGAAACTTTTCCTAGCACTGAATCACTGGGTGGAATTTATCAAGTAGATCTTTACTATCAGACCTCTTACATGCAGCCACTTCTGCTCTGACTCTATAACCGTCCAGGGCAGAAGACAACCCCCACTAGACTATCAGGGTCATGTGAGCAGGGGTTTTTGTATATTTTATTCACTGATGTGCCCTCCCTAGGCACAGAACAGTGCCTAGCACATAGTAGGTGCTTAATAAATACTTAGTGAATACATGAACGGTCAATTGCAGTTCCCATCAGGGTATTTCTGCAAGGTGACAAATTTACATCATCAGGACATGTAGCCCAACAACAACCACAAACAGAAAACATTTTCCACGTAGGAAATGTAATTACAAACAAATATAAATGCATCCCGAAAGCATTTAACCTCAAGTTCAATTTTCATAATTTACAAGGGAGACAAATGTACTGACTGAAATCTTATTATTTAAAAATGTAATGTATGTCCCTTACCCACTTATACTCTCGGGAGGTAATCTGCAATTTCTCACCAGCCATCTCTGACAATGCAGTCACCTTTAGCATCGGACACTGCTATGAAAAGGGACTTTGTGTATTTTTTTAGAATAGAAAAACATTTAACACAAAGGACTAGTTATTTGAATTCAATTTCCATCTAAATGTCTAAAATGCAATATAAAATATACTGTCCAATAAGTAAATACCAAATAGTAAACTCATTGTAGGTAATGGTTATAATGTATATTTATAGTTGCTGGCAAAGTATTAAAATGTCAAGAGTTAACATTTCAACATACATTTAAGATTAACGAGCTGAATAAAACATGTTAAAAAATAATAAACCTAGTTTTTATGAACTCCTTAAATAAAATAAAACAGAAACAATATATAAAAAAACTGTACTGGGAAAAATAAGTTAATCTATCTGAAACAAAATCCAGAGAAAAAAATACTTACAACTCAAGTTTACTATCAATTGAATAGGATTTTTAAAATGTAATAAAATCTGCCTTCCCTCCAAATTTCAACAATTCTTCTATTTAATTATATGTTATGCTTCAGACTGAACTGTGACAAAGTCTCAAAAGACTTGAGAATATATATGTATATATTTGTATATTTTCTCACACAAAATTTATAGGATAACCAAAATATTTATCATCATCTATGCAAAACTGTTAGAACAGCAGTTCCACTGCTTGAAAATCCTGATAATAGCTGTTAAAGAAACGTAAGTTGCTTAATTAAGACATGCATGAGTTAAAAGCAAGTAGGATGCTGTCATTCTTAAGTTTTAGCTCCAAGAAAGAGCTGCAGAAGATACTTGTATTAAGTCAGGACAAGGGATCCTGGAAATGCTGGTGGCAGGCTTCATCTTGGTAATTCCAACTATCCTTTCATTTTTATTTTAAATCTTATAAAATCGATATATTAGTATACACCCATCATGTAAAGTGTTTCCATCATACAAATAAATATCTAAAATCTCACTACTCCTACATAATTTTGACATTTTAAAAAAATTCATGTTAATAGTTAAACATTCTAAATGTATAATTTTATACCTTTTTCATGTAATACTGATTTGAAAGTCTTTCAAAAGAATCACAAAACTCCCTAATTATACTTTTATTCATTGAACGCATACTTAATAAATGTCTTCTATGTGACAGTATACATAGTATTTAATGGTTACATAATATTCATCTGTATTAACAGACCAAAACTCCCTTAACCATTACCCTCATGATGGATACTTAGAATTCTACTTAGGTATAATTCCAGAAGCACTTCTCCCTGTTTCAAAATTCTCATAGTATGCTCATATTATCAAAATTCTTATAATCTGGTCATAGCATTTGTCAAGATCTATACATCCCAGATCAAAGTTAAACCTAAATTACATCAATTTTCTCTTAATAACAAATCATCACCACCTAGTGGCCAAAAAAGGAATCTCATTCTGTACAAAGTTCTTGCCTGAGTGCATGGGTCTGGGTTCTAGTCCCAATGCTATTTTGCATTAGCCAGCAACCTCTTGGATGTTTAGTTTCATCATAACTGAAATGAGAGTAAGTTCCCACTCAACCTATTACAAGGCCCAAGAGAGAGATATGAAAACAACCTGTATAATTTAAATACTAAATATGAAACATTATGATCTATAACGGCAATTTTAAACCTGTCAATTGTAATGGAAATGTCAACTATTTTAGTCGTGTCACTACCATATATATTTTCTAAGCACAAAAGTACACAAAAGGAAACTGGTACACCTTTTCCGCTTTGATTTCTCACATTATGCAGGAGCACATCAGAAGGAAAGGAAGCGTTCAAGACAGGAACAGGGAAGCAGACTGTACTATGAAATGCACTTACATTCTGCACACTGGACACCTCACCTTGTTAATCAAACCAGAAGGCCGATTATGCAGGGTGGGGAACGTCCGGCCCGCGGGCCCTGTGGTGCCCTCAAATCACTTGGCCTGGCCCTGCCAAGGCATCAGGGCGAGTTCATGAAATGTTTGACCAAATACAGCAGGGTCATTTTTAAACTGATAGTTTGTGTGGCCCGAGAATGATGTTGTCAATATCCAAATGGCCCTGGGCAGAGAAACAGTTCCCCACCCCTAGGATAACGTAACGTCATTAATAATTTTCTCAGAATACAGGACTTGCCCCAGGTTTTATTTATGACTATATTGCCAACATTGAGAACAAAATTCAAAAGTCATTTTGAATTTATTTGCCTGTGCTTCCCCCTTCCTTATACCTTTTGTAGAATCACGTTTGGTATAAATATATGAAATTAAATACACACACTTCTTATGCAGAGAGCGAGGACTCACAAATGTCTCCGAGAAGCACATTGCACTGAAAATCTATCGCTCTTATCAGACACTGAGCTAGGTGGTGAGCTTTGGCCCAGCTCTTCGTATCAGGCCATAGTTTATCTTTTCCACTAGGAAGGTAATATATTTCCATTGATAAAAACTAAAAACAAAGAATGTATTTTCACTGCTAACACCTGCAGTCGACTGTCCTCACGTATCCTCCTAATAATCCTTGTTTCCAAAACCTGACACAGAGCATGCATTCGTCTCTCACCCCTCTAGTGCAGCGGTTCTCAACCTGTGGGTCATGACCTCTTTGGGAGTCGAATGACCCTTTCACAGGGGTCGCCTAAGACCATCGAAAACACATATATAATTATATATTGTTTTTGTGATTAATCACTATGCTTTATGTTCAATTTTTAACAATGAAAATACATCCCGCATGTCAGATATTTACACTACAACTCATAACAGTAGCAAAATTACAGTTATGAAGTAGCAACGAAAATAATTTTATGGTTGGGGGTCACCACAACATGAGGAACTGTATTAAAGGATCGCGGCATTAGGGAGGTTGAGAACCACTGCTCTAGTGGCTCCACACATCTGCCTTCTTGCTACTCTCCTGGCTTCACACTGGCCGCCCTCCATGGTGTTGTTAAGCACAGTCTTTCTAAAATGCACACTCTTCATGTCACTCTCTGCATATAATTCAAAATCCCTAGGGGTCAGGGCGTGCACCAAACCAGTATTTCCAGAGACTCTGACATGCCTCTCGCTTTCTTTCATGAATGTTTCCCTCCTGTTTATCAGTCATATTCTGACTCATTCTTTGTAACTCAGTTGGAATCATCTCTGAGAAGCAGTTCTTAACTCCCTAAAAGGTTCAATACTTCTTTCCTCACTGCTCACCCAGTACCTTGAACACATTTTTACAATAACACTTGTATCGTATTAGAACACTTGACTTCTGTATCTCCCTCATTAGACTGTAACATTTTTGATAGTTTTTTGGTTTTTTTTAGTACTCCAGGGCTTAAAATTTTTATTAACAATTTGGAGACTGAATTTAGTATGAGAAGTACCATTTTTTACTTGACAGAGAGAAGGTTGGATATCACATACTAAAAAAATTGTTCTTAAAACACTAAGTTTAATAAAATGCCACTAATCAAAATAAAACCACGGAGAAAGAATGGGCTCCCACCTACTCAAATATAGAGACTAGTTTTGTTTACAAAGTTACACTGGTTGCAATTATAACCACAGAGTATATGTTGAGTGATATTAAGCTGGAAATTTTATCACATATTAAACAAAAGCAATAAGGACAGTTTGTGTACCTATTACCTCTATATTTTCATTTTCAATCATAATTTTCTAGTTTTTTTCACATAATTCATTTTTTAAAGTGACCTATCATCATTCTGATGTGTGTTTAATAAAATTGGTCAGAATATCAAAGCATTTTTTATTTGAATTCCTACTGAATCCTTCATTAAAATATTAATAACTAGGGGCCAGGTGCACGAAATTCGTGCACTGGGTGGGGGGGGGGGGAGTGTCCCTCAGCCCAGTCTGCCCCCTCTCACATACTGAGAGCCCTCAGGCGTTGACCCCATCACCCTCCAATCACAGGATCAGCCCTTGCCCAGGCCTGACGCCTCAGACAGAGGCCTCAGGCCTGGGCAGGGGACCCTCATTTCCCCCCATCACTGGTTCTGCCCCCAGCCCAGGCCTGATGCCTCTGGCCCAGGCGTCAGGCCTGGGCAGGGGACCCCCAGACCCCTCCGATTGCTGGCTCTGCCCCTTGCCCAGGCCTGATGCCTTGGCCAGAGGCGTAGACCCCCATCACCCTCCGATCGCCTGATCGGCCCCTTGCCCAGGCCTGACGCCTCCGCCAGAGGTGTCAGGCTTGGACAGGGGACCCCCATCTCCCCCCGATCACTGGCTCTGGCCCCCGCCCAGGCCTGAGGCCTCTGGCCCAGGAATCATGCCTGGGCAGGGGACCCCCATCTCCCTCTGATCGCTTGCTCCACCCCCCACCCAAGCCTGACGCCTCTGACCCAGGCTTCAGGCCTGGGCAAGGGGACCATCATATACCCCCAATCCCCGGCTCCGCCCCCCACCCAGGCCTGATGCCTCGGCCAGAGGAGTTGACCCTCATCACCCTCTAATTACCAATCACCGGATCGGCCCCTTGACCAGGCCTGAGGCCTCCGGCAGAGGTGTCAGGCCTGGGCAGGGGACCCCCAGCTCCCCATGGTTGCAGGCTCCGCCCCTGCCCAGGCCTAACACCTCTGGCTGAGGAGTCTGGCTCGGGCAGCGGGGACCCGCAGCTGCAGCGGCCCTGCGATCGTGGGCTTCGCTTTAGGCCCAGGCAAGGGACCCCTAGCTCCTGGGACTGCTAGCTTTGACCGTACCCAGCTCCCATCGCTGGCTCCACCCCTACTTCCTGCTATCACTGGCCAGGGCGGAAAAGGCACCTGATTCTCCGATCATGGCTGGGGGGCAGGGCAAAGGCGGCCCCTGGGCCGCCTTTGCCCTGCCCCCCAGCTCTTAGCTCCCCCCTGGGTTTCCAATCACTGTCAGTGGCAGGGGGCTTCTTCCTGCTTTCCCTTTCGCCTCCCTGCATTGTGCCTACATATGCAAATTAGCCGCCATCTTGTTGGCAGTTAACTGCCAATCTTAGTTGGCAGTTAATTTGCATATAGCCCTGATTAGCCAATGAAAAGGGTATCGTCATACGCCAATTACCATTTTTCTCTTTTATTAGATAGGATAGCACTTACACCTTATTAACATGTAAATTAAGAGTACTAATTAGAATATTTTCTACTTTTGTATGAATGAAGATTGTATGATTTTATTTTAAAGCAATTTCTTATCCTAATCTTTCCTTTTCCCACTCATCACATTTCTTCAGGACTGCATTACCATATAAATTCAGTAACTGAGGTTTCTGCATGCAACTTCATATCTCATCACTTACCCCTCCTGCCAGATTAATTTCCTAAATTAATTGCAATTAATTATATGACTCAAACACCTTCTTCAATCATCTCTCACCAATTATCCTATCTAATAAAAGAGAAAAATGGTAATTGGCGTACGACGATACCCTTTTCATTGGCTAATCAGGGCTATATGCAAATTAACTGCCAACAAGATGGCGGTTAATTTGCATATGTAGGCACAATGCAGGGAGGTGAAAGGGAAAGCAGGAAGAAGCCCCCTGCCACTGACAGTGATCGGAAACCCAGGGGGGAGCTAAGAGCTGGGGGGCAGGGCAAAGGCGGCCCTGGGGCCACCTTTGCCCTGCCCGCCAGCCATGATCGGAGAATCAGGCGCCTTTTCCGCCCTGGCCAGTGATAGCAGGAAGTAGGGGTGGAGCCAATGATGGGAGCTGGGCACAGTCGAAGCTGGCAGTCCCAGGAGCTAGGGGTCCCTTGCCTGGGCCTAAAGCGAAGCCCACGATCGCGTGGCCACTGCAGGTGCGGGTCCCCGCTGCCCGAGCCGGATGCCTCAGCCAGAGGCGTTAGGCCTGGGCAGGGGCGGAGCCTGCAACCATGGGGAGCTGGGGGTCCCCTGCCCAGGCCTGACACCTCTGCCGGAGGCCTCAGGCCTGGTCAAGGGGCTGATCCGGTGATTGGTGATCGGAGGGTGATGAGGGTCAACTCCTCTGGCCGAGGCATCAGGCCTGGGTGGGGGGCAGAGCCGGGGGTTGAGGGGGGATATGATGGTCCCCTTGCCCAGGCCTGAAGCCTGGGTCAGAGGCGTCAGGCTTGGGCGGGGGCCAGAGCCAGTGATCGGGGGGAGATGGGAGTCCCCTGTCCAAGCCTGACACCTCTGGCGGAGGCGTCAGGCCTGGGCAAGGGGCCGATCCTGCGATTGGAGGGTGATGGGGGTCAACGCCTGAGGGCTCCCAGTATGTGAGAGGGGGCAGGCTGGGCTGAGGGACACTCCCCCCCCCCCCACACACACACCCAGTGCACGAATTTCGTGCACCCGGCCCCTAGTCCTATATAATAAAAGGCTAATATGCAAATAGACCAAATGGCAGAATAACCGAACAACCAGTCACTATGACATGCGCTGACCACCAGGGGGCGTGCGTGAAACATGGCAGGCTTTGGCCATGGCAGGATGGTGGAGCAGGTGAGCGGGGGGCACCAGACCAAGGCAGGGTGCCGGTGAGCCTCTGGTGGTTACTAAAAATTCTTTGCTTCTGCACCATGGTCCCACCTGGCGCTCAAATCTGCTGCTGGCATCAGAGCCACCGTTCGTACCCACTGCCAGCCCTGATTGCTAGGCACCGTCAGTGGGTGTGAGTGGCGGCTGCCAGCCCCGATAGCCCCTCAGGGCTTCTCCACCTCCCCCTGCTCCTGAGGGGCGATTGGGGCCAGCAGCTGCCTCTTGCACCTGCTGCCGGTGCCAGAGCCACTGCTTGCACCCTCTGCCAGCGCTGACCCCGCTTGCACCCATAGTAGGTGCCAGAGCTGACGCTTGCACCCACTGCCGATGCCTGGCTCCATCCTGATGGCTCGGCGCCATCAGCAGATGCAAGTGGTGGCTGTCAGCCCCGATTGCCTCTGAGGGCTTCTCCACCTTCTCCTGCTCCTGAGGGGCGATCGGGGCTGGCAGCTGCCGCTCACACCCGCTGCTGGCGCTGGCCCTAATTGCTCCGCACCTTCAGTAGGTGTGAGCGGGGCCAACACCATCAGCGCGTGGGAGTGGCGGGAGCCAGGCTGCCAGCAGACAGGGAACTGGGGGCCGCGGCGGGAGGGGCCGTGGAGGATGGGCCGAGACCCGCCCCTGTGCCTACCGCAGCCTTGCAGCCCACAGTTCATTTCAAGGTGCACTAATTTGTGCACTGGACCCCTAGCCCACAGAATAAAGAATACAAGGGAGCCCTGACAGTTTGGCTCAGTGGATAGAGCGTCGGCCTGTGGACTGAAGGGTCCCAGGTTGGATTCTGGTCAAGGGCATGTACCTTGGTTGCGGGCACATCTCCAACAGGGGGTGTGCAGGAGGCAGCTGATCGATGTTGCTCTCTCATTGATGTTTCTAACTCTCTATCCCTCTCCCTTCCTCTCTATAAAAAAATCAATAAAATATATTTTTAAAAAAAGAATACAAAGGAAACCATAAAGAATTTACTGATAGTCTAGAGGGCCCATGTGTTTTATAAACACCACCTTCCAGTAAGTAGAAAAGGTATCATTAGCCCCCTTTACCGTTGAGACAACAGAACCCAAATAGGCAGCGATAGGCTTAGACTGGAACCCGTTTTAGTCACTAACGGGCTCTTCAGCCTCCTAGTCCAGCTACCAGAGTCAACAAGTAATTTTCCATTCAAACAACAAACTTTCTGCTAACATGTAATGTCCAGACAAACAAGCACTTCTTTTTCTGCTTGTATGTACTGTTCATATACTTCTCTGTGCCTACCCCTGCACACTATGAATGAAATTTTATCTATACATCTCAAAATCTCCAATACCCCCAGCTGCCTTCCCACTAGACTTCTCAGCCTCAAACACCTATGATCTCTTCTGAATCCCTGTGGTACTTAATTACTGAAGTCAACAATTCACTGATTAGGTCATTCCACCCATGATAATTTTCCTAGGCACCTGCTCTGTGCCAGGAATGGCAATGAATCCTGGGAAATAATCCTATATAATTAAAGCCTAATATACTAAGTGTATGGTTGTCCGTTCAACAAATCAAAGCGTAATATGCTAATGATATGCTAAGGTCGTTCAACTGCTTGCTATGACGTGCACTGGCCACCAGGGGGCAGTCGACCCATCGACCAGTTGCTATGACGGGCACTGACCACCAGGGGGAAGACACTCCAACGAGTAGGTTAGCTAGCTGCTGGGGTCCGGATAGGCCAGACACGCCCTTGAGCCCTCCTGTGGTCCTTCCCCGGCCCTGATCGTGCAACGGTAGGGTCCCTCAGCCTGGCCTGCACCCTCTCACAATCCAGGACCTCTCAGGGGATGTCAGAGAGCTGGTTCCGGCCCGATCCCACAGGCTAGGCCGAGGGACCCCACTGGTGCACGAATTCGTGCACTTGGACTCTAGTAATGAATATATGTGATCACTCTTTGAGGAGCAGGCAGTTATTGGGCTGTAGGGCACTCGTCATCGGCTGCTTTATTTACAGTTGTCAATGTAAGTACCTCATGGGCTCTTCCAGGTTGTAAATCATTGTGAGATAGCTCCTGTTTTATTTAGCTATGTGTCCCTTTGAGCATCTGACACATTGCCTGCACACAGGAGGAACTTAGAAAATATTTGGTAAACAACTGAGTAAGATGGAATCGGTCATACATGCACACATTTTTAATTCTGTCCTGTAAGTATGTTACCTAATGACCTAGACCCGTGGTCAGCAAACTGCGGCTCGCGAGCCACATGCGGCTCTTTGGCCCCTTGAGGGTGGCTCTTCCTAAGCCTTAGGAGTACCCTAGTTAAGTTAATAACAATGTGCCTACCTAGATAGTTGAAGTTTTAAAAATTTGGCTCTCAAAAGAAATTTCAATCATTGTACTGTTGATATTTGTCTCTGTTGACTAATGAGTTTGCCGACCACTGCTCTAGATGGAGTTGGGTGCCCTTCCTGTGCTCTACCCAGCACTCCCACAATGCTATATATTTATCTCTATTAGAGTTAAACATAGTTGTTAAATATGATACATAGAAACTCAGAGTTAAATATAGATGAGAAAACAGAGGCCCATAAAAGGTGATGTTACTGTAAACATCCAATCTCATTTTTGTATGTATTATAAAAATAGAGATATTATAGTTTATGTATTTGATGATTACCGAAAAAAGGGCATTAAGTAGAATAAAGAGTTTATGTAAAGGCACATTATAGCCCCGTGAGAATAGAGGTTGCTCGAGTTAGTTAACGAAAGTTTATAAATACGTTATTCCTGTGATACTAACACTGAAGAGTTAATTAACTTCGTAAATTTGATGTTATATTTTGACTGTGTACTTTATCTTAATCATGGCAACAGTAATTTAAACATATATTAAAACTTAAGCGAATTAAAATAAATTGTTTTAAAAACTGCAATGAATAATCTAATTAAAATTAAACATGGGGCTCTCAAACTGTTATTATTAAAATGAAAGGGCATTAAAGTTTCATGAGTTATTGTTTATAATTCTAATATCTTTGAAACCCTTAGTACATAGTTTATAGTTTATTAAAACTATAAACAGGTCAAATGATATATAAGTGCTTCTAAATAATATTCCAAGTAAAGTTCAATGTAAGGAATTTAAACAAAAGGAAAAAAAATTAAAGTTCCAACATTTGAAGGTCTTACCTATTAATATTCTATTCTTCTTGATGCCACTTTTTACTTCATCATTAATCAAGTCTGTGAGCACCTGACACATCACATCGATAGACTCAAGGTGCTCTGGGCAGTCGTTAGATATTTTAAACCTGTCGAACCACACGTTGGAGAGTCCTCCTTTCATAGGAGTATAGGGCCTGTTTAAAACCAGAGAAAAGAAAAAGGGGATGACATTAAGGTAGATTTTTAAATTTCTAGTGTTTTGAATTAATCATTTCAATTTCCTCCAAGTTTTATAAATTGAAAAATTCCTATTAAGAGCACATCCATTTATATGGCATTAGCTCACCTATACGTATGTCGATTCCATTAACATTTACTAATACCAGTACATGTTTAGTTTCTCCATCTTTAAGATTCATAAATTCTCCAAAATTCCTTACAAAAATTGAATTTTATATATATATATATATATACATATATATATATATATATATACCTTATATATATATTATATATGTACATAGTATGTGTATATTTTTTGCTCAGTATTTAAAAATGATTCATCAGATCTACTATGTTTTTAAAATTTTCTGCATTGTTTTTCCCCTTTAATGTAAGAATCAATATTTTAGTATACACAGCTAACTGAATGTTTGTCCATGCAAAAAATTCAATACCCCAAGAGTGAAAAATAATCCAGTGAAGTGCTTTTAAAAGTTGCTTAATTTGCAGCACTCAAGTATCAAAGGTGAGCTAATAATTTGGGTCTCAAATTGGGTGCTTTGTTGGACTTACAAGACATTTTATGTAATAAGATGCTCTGAATTGATGTCTTGTTGAACACGGTTACTCTTATAAAATTCTTTACATTTTTGTAAAGTTGGGATGGTTCCAGTACTAGTGAATCTTAACCCATTCACAGGATATTCATACTCTGAATGAAGTTAAAGTGCCAAAGGTACCCATCACGATGTGAAAGGAATGTAAACCAGTGATGACCACAGATGCAGAATTCCTCCCACATCTACTCCATTTTGGTTAGCTGTATACTCTCACCTCCAGAATCAGTGAGACAGTGTAAAATGTACACCAGAGCAAAGCATTGGAGAATGCGAGACACCAGATGAACCCTGATGGTGCTTCCCTTCATCTTCTCTAGTGAAACCCAGTGGAACCTCAGCGACCCAGGGAGCTATAAATATTGAATTCTCATTCTCTTATCCACTGTATCAAAAGGACCCTCAATCTGGGCAGATCTGCCTTGGGAAGCATCCAAGCTTTTAGACCAATGGGTAGGACTGAAGGGGCAGGAGAGCGACACCATCATTTTTCTGTATTGATCAGACCACTCCAAAATACATGGGCATCTACTTTGGGAGCCAGGAAATCAAGAGGAAGACATTTGGAAAGTTTCTCAGACAAATTGAAAGAAATCTGGAAATAAGAACTCATCTACACAGGACCTTTTATTTACTAAAATAGAACCATGTTATAAACATGACTTTGCAACATGCTTTCTAAAACTTGAATGTATATCTTGCCCATCTGGCATGGCTCAGTGGTTGAGCATCGACCTATGAGCCAGGAGGCTAAGGTTCAATTCCTGGTCAGGGCACATGCCCAGGTTGTGGGCTTGATCAGCAGTGTGGGGCATGCAGGAGGCAGCTGAACAATGATTCTCTCTCATCATTGATGTTTCTATCTCTCTCTCCTTCTCCCTTCCTCTCTGAAATCAATAAAAATTTATTTAAAAAACACCTCCACAACATTAAACAAAACAAAACTGGAATGTATATCTTGAATATCCCTATAAGACAGTATATAAAAACCTAACATTTTCTGTTTAATGACAATACATGATATTTTATATATATATATAAATCTGTGTGTGTGTATCTTTGATGTTTTTCATATAAATCTTATTTTTTGCACCATTTCTCTTCACCACTCCTACTCCCCCCACACCTTGTCCTTCACACTAGGTTTTTCTGCCAAGGGCCATTTGTATATTTATAACATCGTTCGAGGGCCATACCAAATGATAACCTTAAAAATTAGCCTGTCATAGAAAACACCAAAGACTCCATCAAAAAACTACTAGACTTAATAAATGAATTCGGCAGTGTAGCAGGTTACAAAATTAACACTCAGAAATCTATGGCTTTTTTATACACCAACTAGAGAACTGGTGCACGGATTCGCGCACCGTGGGGTTCCTCAGCCTGGCCTGTGCCCTCTTGCCGCTCCCACTCATCCCAGCTCCGCTGCGCCTACTGCTGCTGCTTGGTCGTGCGCACGGAGACACGGGAGAGGCTCCTGCCGCCTCAGGGGAGCTCCCCAGCAGTGAGCCTGGTGTCTGGTGCCCATCAGTCAGCTGAGCGGTGCTCCCACTGTGGGAGCGCACTGACCACCAGGGGGCAGCTCCTGCATTGAAAATCAGCCTCCTGGTGGTCAGTGCATGTCATAACGACCACTCGGTTAGGCTTTTATATATATAGATAATGAACTCACAGAAAGAGAAACTAAAAAAAAAATCCAATTTATCACTGCACCAAAAAAATTAAGGTACCTAGGAATAAACTAAACTAAGGATGTAAAAAGACCTGTACTCGGAAAACTACAGGACACTGAAAAAAGAGAGAGGAAGACATCAACAAATGGAAGTATATACCATGTTCATGGATTGGTAGAATCAACATCATTAAAATGGCCATACTACCCTACCCAAAGCAATTTATAGATTCAATGCAATCCCCATTAAGATACTAAAGGAATATTTCACAGGCCTAGAACTAACTCTCCAAAAATTCACAAGGAATAAAAAAAGACCCCAAATAGCTGCAGCCATCCTGAGAAAGAACAAAGTTGGAAGGATCACAATACCAGATATCAAGCTGTATTACAAAACCCCTGTCCTCAAAACTGCCTGGTACTGGCACAAGAACAGACATATAGATCAATGAAACCGAACAGAGAACCCAGAAATCGACCAAGCCATTATGCTCAATTAATATTTGACAAAGGAGATAAGAGTATACAATGGAGTCAAGACAGTCTCTTCAATAAATGGTGTTGGGAAAATTGGACAGATACATGCAAAAAAAATGAAACTAGATCACCAACTTACACCATACACAAAAATAAACTCAAAATGGATAAAGGACTTAAAAGGAAGATGGGGAATCATAAAAATCTTAGAAGAATCCATAGGCAGCAAAATATTAGACATATGTCGTAGCAATATCTTTAGCAATACAGACCCAGGGCAATGGGAACTAAGGAGAAAATAAACAAACGGGACTACATCAAAATAAATAGCTTCTTCACAGCAAAAGAAACCATCAACAAAACAACAAGAAAGCCCACTGTATGGGAGAACATATTTGCCAGTGTTATCTCTGGTAAGGGTTTAATCTCCAACATGTACAGGGAACTCATGCAACTCAACAAAAGGAAGATAAACAATCCAATCAAAAAATGGGCAAAGGACCTAATAGGCACTCTGAGGAAGAGGACATACAGAAGACATATGAAAACATGCTCAAAGTCACTAATCATCCGAGAGATGCAAATCAAAACAACGAGGTACCATCTCACACCTGTCAGAATGGCTATCATCAACAAATAAAAAAATGACAAGTGCTGGAGAGGATGCGGAGAAAAGGGGACTCTCTTGCACTGCTGGTAGGAATGCAGACTGGTGCAGCCACTGTGGAAAACAGTATGGAGTTTCCTCAAAAAATTAAAAATGGAACTTCCATTTGACCCAGTGATCCCACTTCTAGGAATATATCCCAAGAAATCAGATACACCAATCAGAAAGGATATATGCACCCCTATGTTCATAGCAGCACAATTTATAATAGCCAAGATTTGGAAATAGCCTAAGTGCCCATCAGTAGATGAGTGGATTAAAAAACAGTTGTACATCTACACAATGGAATACTACACTGCTATAAAAAATGAAAGAACTCATACCATTTGCAACAGCATGGATGGACTTGGGGAGCATTATGCTAAGCAAAATAAGCCAGTTGGAGAAAGATAAATATCACAGGATCTCACTCATTTGTGGAATATAATGAACAACATAAAGTGATGAACAAAAATACAGCCAGAGAAAAATATTTTAGAATATAATAAAAGTAATCCTGTTATTTGCAGTTTTTTAATATCTCCTACAACTTTTGTGATATTATACTATGTTAGTACAGTTTTGGTAATATTATATTTAAAATCATTTTTCTTGAATTATTGTTTATTGCATGTAAATTATTATATTTAAAATCATTTTTCTTGAAAAAAATTAGCCTGCAATATTTCATCAAATATTTAATTAACTCACCTCTAATGCCTTGTCAGGCCCAGACCAAATGATTTTGCGGACCGTACACAGCCCATGGGCTGGACACTCCCCAGCCCTGCACTAGGTAAACCATTTTTATTATCTAAAATATATGCTTGAATGTTTTTCTTGTATGTACATTAAAATAAACATCTTGTCAGGACACTTTTTAGAGCACTATTGCTTTTCAAAAATTAAACAGCCTATTTGGTTTTCTTGTGTGCCTTTTCTCTTTACCTCATGGAAATCTTTCCGCCTCATATAGTTGTACCCCATCATTTTAACTGGCTATGTAATCTATATATGTAAAGCCTAAGCAACCGTTATGACCAGACGACCAGTCAGTAACTATGATGTGCACTGACCACAGGGGACATACGCTCAACACAGGAGCTGCCCCCTGGTTGTCAGTGTGCTCCCACAGCCAACCTCCTGCGGTCCCTCCCCCTGGCTGGCAGGCCCCGATCGGCCCCGATAGGGACTGGGCGAGATGGCCCCGATTGGCCCCGATCACTGACCATGCCGAGGGACCCCACCTGTGCATGAATTCGTGCACCAGGCCTCTAGTATTATATTATAAAGATGGTCCACAGTGTAGTCAACCATTCCCCTACTAATTGGCATTGATTTGGTACTCAGGTTTTAGCCACTAAGAATGCTACATTAAATATATTTGTATATGTATGTTTTACCTAATGGAACTTTTATTCCTATGAAAGAGTCCAAAAAACAGGTTTGCTGGATTGAAAGGTATAATTTTTATCTTAAAAGGTGTTTTAATTTCCATAAAGGCTCTAAGTCAGTGGTTCTCAACTTTCTGGCCCTTTAAATACAGTTCCTCATGTTGTGACCCAACCATAAAATTATTTTTGTTGCTACTTCATCACTGTAACGTTGCTACTGTTATGAATCGTAATATAAATATCTGATATGCAGGATGGTCTTAGGCGACCCCTGTGAAAGGGTCGTTTGACTGCCAAAAGGGTCGCAACCACTGCTCTAAGTTAACCTTTCAACAGGAAAAGATAATAGCCTTTTGCCCACAGCCCTAACAGCAATCGGTGCTAACACCCTTTAAAATGCTACCTCTGAAGGGTATCAACTATCATTTTAAAATCAACTTTATTGAGGAATAATTTAAAGATATAGAAATACACATTTTAAGTATATAGTTCAAAGACTTGACAATTTAACCACCATTGCCACAATGATACAGAACATTCCCTTTTCTCAGAAAACCCCTTCATGTCTCTTGGCAAGCGATTCACATTCCCTTCCCAGGCAACCACTGGGGATTTTTCTCTCTTACAGATCAGTGCTGCCTCTTCTAGAACACCACATATATGGAATTACCTGGTCATATCATTTGCTTGTTGCTACTGTGCTTTTAAGTGTTTAGTGATTTAGAAGAGTGCTTTATTGTTGACACTTAAATATATAAAACTAGGGGCCTGGTGCACAAAATTCGTGCACTGGGTGTGTGTGGGGGGGAGTGTCCCTCAGCCCAGCCTGCCCCCTCTTACATACTGGGAGACCGCAGGCGTTGACCCCCATCACCCTCCAATCGCAGGATCGGCCCCTTGCCCAGGCCTGATGCCTCAGCCAGAGGCGTAGACCCCCAACACCCTCTGATCATCTGATCGGCCCCTTGCCCAGGCCTGATGCCTCCGCCAGAGGTGTCAGGCTTGGACAGGGGACCCCCATCTCCCCCCGATCACTGGCTCTGGCCCCCGCCCAGGCCTGAGGCCTCTGGCCCAGGAATCATGCCTGGGCAGGGGACCCCCATCTCCCTCTGATCGCTTGCTCCACCCCCTGCCCAGGCCTGATGCCTCGGCCAGAGGAGTTGACCCTCATCACCCTCCGATCACCAATCACCGGATCGGCCCCTTGACCAGGCCTGAGGCTTCCGGCAGAGGTGTCAGGCCTGGGCAGGGGACCCCCAGCTCCCCGTGGTTGCAGGCTCCGCCCCTGCCCAGGCCTAACGCCTCTGGCTGAGGCATTCGGCTCGGGCAGTGGGGACCCGCAGCGTTAGCGGCCCCGCGATCATGGGCTCCGCTTTAGGCCCAGGCAAGGGACCCCTAGCTCCCGGGACTGCCAGCTTCGACCGTGTCCAGCTCTCATCGCTGGCTCCACCCCTACTTCCTGCTATCACTGGCCAGGGCGGAAAAGGCGCCTGATTCTCCGATCATGGCTGGCGGACAGGGCAAAGGTGGCCCCAGGGCCGCCTTTGCCCTGCCCCCTAGCTCTTAGCTCCCCCCTGGGTTTCCGATCACTGTCAGTGGCAGGGGGCTTCTTCCTGCTTTCCCTTTAGCCTCCCTGCATTGTGACTACATATGCAAATTAACCGCCATCTTGTTGGCAGTTAACTGCCAATCTTAGTTGGCAGTTAATTTGCATATATCCCTGATTAGCCAATGAAAAGGGTATCGTCGTACGCCAATTACCATTTTTCTCTTTTATTAGTATAGATAGCAGCATATTTCACAATCTAGGACAAATACTCCAAAAATTTATATGGAACCTATAAAGACCCAAATGGCTGCAGCAATCTTGAGAAAGAAGAACAAAGTTGGACATAGTACCAGATATCAAGAAACCCAAAACACCAATCAGAAAGGATGTATGCACCTCTGTGTTCCTACCAGCATAATTTACAATAGCTGAGATCTGGAAACAGCCCAAGTGCCCATCAGTAGACGAGTGGATACAAAGCTACTGTAATCAAAATAGCATTGTATTGGCACACGAACAGGTAATAAATCAATGGAACAAAACAGAGACCCCATAAAGCGGCCCCAAGCCATTACGCTCAATTAATATTTGACAAAGGAAGAAAAACATACAATGGAGTTAAGACAGCCTCTTCAATACATGTCGCTGGGAAAATTGGACAGATACATGCAGAAAAATGAAAGTAGACCACCAACTTACACCATATACAAGAAAAAACTCAAAATGGATAAAAGACAAATATAAGTCGTGAAACCATAAAAATCCTAGAAGAAACCATAGGCAGCAAAAACTCAGATATCTCTTGTAGCAATGTTTATGGATACATCTCCTAGGGCCGTGGTTGGCAAACTGCGGCTCGCGAGCCACATGCGGCTCTTTGGCCTCTTGAGAGTGGCTCTTCCTAAGCCTTAGGAGTACCCTAATTAAGTTAATAACAATGTACCTACCTATATAGTTTAAGTTTAAAAAATTTGGCTCTCAAAAGAAATTTCAATCGTTGTACTGTTGATATTGGGCTCTGTTGACTAATGAGTTTGCTGACCACTGTCCTAGGGCAAAGGAAACTAAGGAGAAAATAAACAAATGGGGCTACATCAAAATAAAAGGCTTTTGCACAGCAAAAGAAACCATCAACAAAATGAAAAGGAAGCCCAACGTATGGAAGAATGACGCATCTGATAAAGGTTTAATATCCAAAATATATAAGGAACTCATACAACTTAAAAAAAAGGAAGATGAACAATCCAATTAAAAAATGGGCAAAGGACCTAAATAGACATTTCTCCAAAGTGGCCATAAAAATGGCCAATAGACATGAAAAAAATGCTCAAAGTCACTAATCATCAGAGAGATGAAAATTAAAACGATAATGAGATATCACCTCATACTCATCAGAATGACTATCATCAACAAATCAACAAATGACAAGTGCTGGCAAGGATGTGGAGAAAAGGGAACCCTCGTGCACTGTTGGTGGGAATGCAGACTGGTGCAGCCACTATGGAAAGCAGTATGGAGTTTCCTCAAAAAATTAACTCTGGAACTGCCATTTGACCCAGTGATCCCACTTCTAGGAATATATCCTAAGAAACCCAAAACACCAATCAGAAAGAATGTATGCTCCTCTATGTTCCTAGCAGCATAATTTACAATAGCTGAGATCTGGAAACAGCCCAAGTGCCCATCAGTAAACGAGTGGATAAAAAAGCTGTGGTACATTTACACCATGGAATACTATGCAGTAGTAAAAAAGGATCTCTTACCCTCTGAGACAGCATGGAGGGACCTGGAGAGTATCATGCTAAGTGACATAAGCCAGTCAGAGAAAGACAAGTATCATATGATCTCACTTATATGTGGAATCTAGTGAATAAAATAAAGTGATGAATAAAACAGATCCAGAGACACAGAAGCATGGAACAGACTGTAGAATCTCAAAAGGGAAGGTGGGGGTGAACATATGGAACACAAGATTTTCTTCCGATTGTTTTCATTTTTACATTTAAGTCTTGAATTTTTCTGGAATATATGTGTGCATAAAATGACTAAGGGTTCAAGTTAATCTTTTATATGGATAGTCAATTGGGCCTATAGGTACAACTATTAAAGAAAAAAACTAACACCTTCCCTCACAAAGGCAAAATTCCATCTTTGCTATTTATTTAATTCTACAGTTCTGAGTTAGCTAGTCTCTCTCACCCAGGTTCTATGAGAGAATTAAGCTCTGATGCTTAATACATACACTATGTATAATAAATGGCTTCTCTCTAATGCATCTAGAATGGTGCTAGTTCCATACTATCCTTGGGAAAACCAAGAAAATAGTTACTCAAATCATTTTTTGTGTGTCCTGAGATTCAGGTGAAAACACGAATTGAGAAGGCTCTATTATTGTTGTTGCTGTTCTACTGCTCTACCTACCTACACTGCGTTAGAGTCCTACTGACTACGTTTCAGTGGTTTCCCAGTATGCTCTGAGGGGGTAATGTGGATCCCCTCTCCTACCATCAGCACCTGACTTGTCCTGCCTATTCTCAGGCATCCATTCTTTTTTACCCACCTAAAAAAATTATCCAATATTTAGTCAATTTTAAAATAATTTAAAATAATTCTTCTTAAAAAAATCCTTGTGGGATTTTAATGAATCTTGCATGATTGCCTGGGAATTTGCATTTTATGACATAGGTCTGAGAGGGGAGATTTTTGCAGACTAGTTTCTCCCAGGACTGGCCCATTCTGATCCTCATCTAAAGGTCCTCCTGCCTTGGTCCCAGGCTCTCAGTGGTGCAGAGATCAAACCCTGCACTGGCTCATACTGGGCTCCAATGGAGCCTAAATTCTCTCACACTCCTGCAACCCTCCTGACCTCAGAAGCCTCTGTTCAAGAGAGGTAAATAAAGTGGAATCAGAAGGGGAGAGAAGATCGAAAACATTCAAGGCTCTCACATCCCAGAATCCCTTTCTCAGGATTAACTTTCTTCAAGTCCTCTGAAGATGAAGGCAGGTACTTTCCACCTCGTATTAACGTCACTGCCAGACAAAATGAAATTCCAGACTGGATTCAATTTGTCTTGAAAACTACAGTGATCTTCTGAATGAAAACTGAACATATCACTCACTTTAAAGGTGAATTCGACGGTTATTCGCTTGAATTATTTCTACTTCCCTTTTCATTTTATTCTGCTCTTTCTCTAAGTGTTTATTTGTCTGCCTAAGCACTTAAGTAAGGATGATATCATAGGCTATGATATGAATCATTCTGGGAACTCGGCCATTAATAGAAAAAATGACACTCATTTAACTTTTTGTCTCTGACAGTGCCTTACTTAATTAGGGATTGATGCTCCATGGAGGTGAAATGCCAATGTAAGTTTTACTAATATGGTTGCTTTTGGTTCTATTATCTAAGAAAATTAAAATTCTGTTCAAAGAAGATAATGGTAAAATTTACTGAGGCAAGGAATACTTTAGAACTTTTCTGTTGTGAAAACGTAATCAAGAATAATTCTCTTAAGATGTTAGAATAACTGTTACATAAAGCATAAAAGTAAGATTGTTTTTTTAAAACAGCTAACAAACTGGTACATATGTTATACTCATTTACCTTCCTCAAATAAATCACTTTATTAGCTGGTATAAAAGAGCTCAGACATTACCACAATAAATAAATATGTTAGGCACAGAACATCTGTGTGGCTCCTAAATCAATCAATCAATCAATCAAACTATTACACACTGGCAAAATATTAAGCTGGAATAAAATGCCCAAAGTTAACAGCAACAAAAAGAGAGTTGACATTCAGCCTGATACCAAGTTCTGTTTTGATCTGCGTTCCCTAAAAGTCATAACATCAAAAGTTCATTCATAACCTTTAAGATAATGTCATCTGACTCAGTTTTCCTCTCTATCCTCATTTCACGGTGCTTGCCCAGCGTCCACATTCCCCTCCTGCTTTCCTTCAAACAGGACAGCCCGTTCCTGATCTTCCCTCAGCTGGAATGCTCTTTGCCACATCCCTGCCTGGCGGGCTCAACCCAACTGTCACTTCCGCAGGGAACCTTCTTTGACTCTACAATTTACAGTGTATCTCCCTTCCACCCTATAATGCAGACATATAATCTCCCTATCCCATTATCCTACTTAACTGTACAGAATGTATCACTATTTGAAATTAATATACTTAATTTCTCTCTCTTTTTTTCTATTTCTGTATGAGTTCCCTAAGAGTGGGGACTTTCTTTCCGACAGGGATATCCCCAGTGCCAAGAACAAGTCTTTGTTGAATAATGGATGTCAATAATCATTCATGTCACTTGGATAATTTGTGTCAACTAAAAATAATAAAATATCTAAAACTTTTATTTTGCTCTGAATTTCTTTTCCCTTTAATTCTTCTAAAATCCATATTCTAATTTCTAGGAAAAGGTCAATTTTTCTTTTGTTGCTTTTTCAAAAAAGAACATGTTTCTAAGAAAACAAGTTTTTACATACTAATAAGTATTTAAATATGCTGTTTACTAACCAAACAAGTAAAACTATTTCTTCAAAATAGCTGTTTTGGACCTAAATCAAAAGTGCCTAACACTGTTTTGGAAAACATGTTTAATGAAAAATATAAACATGCAATTCATGTGAAAAAAAAAGTGAATCAAAAAGTAGAAGCACTATGCAAAACTTGTAACTTAAAAATTTTTTTAAAACACCAAGAGAAACTACATATCATCATATAAATTATTAATGGCTTGTTAAAAAATTGTTATTTTTTAAATGGAAATTCTAATAATAAACTCAAACCAAGAAAAATTCTAATTACAAATACAATTAAAGTATGTCACAGAAATAAAAATATTTATTGAGCACTTCAGTTAAATAGAGTCCAAATTAACATAATGAAAAAATGAAGCAATATTTTCCATTTAAATCAACACAATAAGCTAATTGCTGAATTTTACTTAATATGCTCCCAACTGAGCTGATTAAAACTATTAAGTAAGACTGAGGAAAGGAATACCTTATAGGGAAATGGCACTTTACAATTTAATCAGAACATACTGATATGCTTTAATAGACCACAGCAGGGTAAATATAATATGCTACTGTTCTCTTTAAATTCTTTCAAGTATGTGTCACTGTTGAAAGCAAATATCATAACCTTGTTTGATAGAGTTTTCAGTTTGCAGATGATATACATATGACAAGTATAACATAAAGAGGGGAGGATAAAGGATCCTGTATGGCTATAAGGTTTCTATATTTCATGTAAAGTGATTAAAATAACAACTCTAAATAGGTAAAAGCTTTGATAAATATCTTATACCCCTTAGGCAATAAGGAAAAAATTAAGAATACATAAATGAACATGGAGTATTAAAAAAATTCAAATAATAAAAAAAGAAAATGGAAAGAGAAAAGCAGAAAAAAAAACAGACTTAAATGCAAACATATTAATAGTTACATTAAATGCAAATGGTCTAAACAAATACTTAGAAGACAGAGACTATTTAGATTGGTTAAAGAAAAAAATAAAGCCCAAATAAATATTGTCTATAAGAAACCCACATTAAATATAATGATAGAGATAGGTTAAAGGTAAAAAGACAAAGAAATACATACTATGTAACACTCCTCAAAGGAAAGCAAAAGGATGGAAAAACAGTGTAACATAGGAAGGCAGCTATACACTATATTATTATTAAACAAAGTACATGTCATGTCCAGGTATTAGTGGGGATAAAAATTCCCATTTTATAATATAAAAGTAGCTATTAATGAGGAAGACAATAATCCCACACAGGCACACACCTAATAATATCACTTAAAAACATACCTAGAGAAAGAACTAAGGGAAGGAAGAGACTAATCTATAATCATAATTGGAGATTTTAATACCCATTCTTCAGTACCTAATAAAACAACTTAGGATATTCCAAAATGGCGGTAGAGTAAGTGGAAGCTACTCTGACACTCTCCCAGGATCAAACTGGAAATACAATTAAAATACAGAAGAACCACCATGAAAATTCAGCTGAAGATTCGCTGGAGAGAAACTGATAACCAAGGACGGAAAGTGGAGACTGCAAGGAGACTGGTAGGAAGTGCACCAATGGGAAGGGGTGGCTGGGCTCCTGCACACAGCAGCTGCAGGTCTGGTGATATCTCAGCTGCAGGGGAGCAATCTGCAGGGCCAGAAGTGGAGTCCTGTAGGCCATGCTGGCGACAAAGTTTAAGATAAGAGCTCCAGAGAATGCTTTACAAAGAGGGAATAAATTACTCACCTCTCAAAACTTGGCCCGATAGTGTAATTACCAAATAAATAAAGTCTTTTAAAAAAGGTATCCGAATTTAAAATACAGAATTAAGCTTAAAGAATGTGTAGCCAGTACATCTACATATGTATATTGTATGCCAAAGAGCTATCCTGAGCATTGAGATCAATTACTACTTACCTGGCAGGAGCTGTTGGATAAATAATTTTTATGTGTTGGAATGTTAAATCTTGATTTAAAACCTGCTTGATCCACTTTCTCAATCCTTGTCCAGAATCACCTGATGAATAACCAAAAAAATCTAGATTAAGATAAAACATTTTGACAATACGGTGTATTTAAAAACTGTCTAAAACTTTCATGTCATACAGAGGATGGAACAAGGAATAAAAAAAAATCTCCATACATAAAAGTAACTGCAGAAACTGATTTATCAATATGAACTGATCAGGCATCAATGAGTAGGAATAATTTTGATTACTCCTAATTTCACCACTGATCACTTTAAAGACTTTATTTAAGCTTGAGTTGTAAGTTTCCTCATTTGTTTAAAGGTTATAATAGGAACAAATAAATGAAGTAAATAAATTTTTCTAAATAAAAATTCTATTTTTTTCTGACTTTAAATAGCCATTTCTTATCTTTACTCTTAAAAATAGTTAATCCCTAAAGTGCTTATAAACTTTTATAGTTGAAACAACCTAAAACTATTTTCTTGGTTAAAATAATAAAATCCTTCAAAAGGGGTATTCAGCATGTTTGTATTTTTAAACTCAAGAAATCAGAATTTAATTTTGAGAACATGTTTACATGACCTAAAATAATGATTATATGTTCCAAGGCTAAAAAATCACCAAAATTCATGCAAGAATAAATGTATGTGTATATCCATTAAAAAAATGAATATAGCCCATCTTATATAGGGTGTTCCAAAATTCACGCAAGATTTGAATTTTGTGTGAGCACTAACAACAACAACAACAACAAAATAAAAGCCTAATTTTACTTGGTTTATTGAATCAGATTCTAATATCTGTTGCCCTTTGATTTCAATCCCTGCAATTTGATAAGCATTACCAAGTACCAATGATGGCCCAGGAGCAGGGACAGTGAAGACCAATGAAGACCACGGCTTTGCGTATGTGCCAGCAAAGCCGTGGAGGCCATTTACCCGTTGTGCTTTTCCATACATAACCCTATACTGTATACTTTATGAATCAACAAAAAATTTTCAATTTTTAATTATAAACCTGGTTTTCTATCAAAATTACTTCTTGCGTGAATTTTGGGACACCCTATACTACCCTGAAGAGGAAACTTAAACGGTAACAACTTTAATTTTTTTAATCAATTCAGTAAGACAACAATTCAAAAAACACCTACTGAATACCTATTAATGTGTCAGGCACTGTGTTCACTGCTAGAGGCAGTGATGGGAAGGTGAGGGGAGAAAGAACCCCTATCCTCCTGGAGTATAAGTTCAGTGTTGGAAACAGACATTAGTCCAATAATCATATACATGTATGTGAAAGACATGTAACCACAGCAAAAACGAGACCTGTGGTGCTGCCAGGGTTTACAGTCTTAAGAAATGACCCAGTTAAGGAGTTCAGGAGTAACTTCCCTGGAATACAAGCTCTGCAAGGTTCATTCTGCGTTTTATCCACCGAGTCATTTGCTCACTTAATGCTTACAACAGGACGGACACAAACCGGGCGTCCCACGGGAGGTTGTGGAATGGTGTGAACTCAAATCTACAGGATGGTGGCAAGAGCATCTCAGATACAGCATAAGGCCAATGCGCGAGGACCCTCCGTAGGAAGGAGCAGTATGCCATCTAAGCACTGAAGAGCAGGAAATGAAAGGAAGAGCAGTGAATGCGAGATGAGGTTAGAGACACCCATTTAAAAATAACTGTAGCCGAAACCGGTTTGGCTCAGTGGATAGAGCGCCGGCTTGCGGACTGAAAGGTCCCGGGTTCGATTCCGGTCAAGGGCATGTACCTGGATTGCGGGCACTTCCCCAGTGAGGGATGTGCAGGAGGCAGCTGATCGATGTTTCTCTCTCATCGATGTTTCTAACTCTCTATCTCTCTCCCTTCCTCTCTGTAAAAAATCAATAAAATATATTTAAAAAAAATAAAAAAAAATAAAAATAACTGTAATGAAGAGTTTGGCTGGCCTTTGTCCCCAGTTCCTAAGAGAGAGGTAACCTCTAAACCCTTAGAATTTCCTGAGCGATTAGAGTGTCTTTGTTATTCATGGAAGGGCCGCAAACCACAGGATAGCTTCACTAAGATGACTCAGGGTGGGAGCTGGCCAGCCAGAAAGACCAACCATGTGATTAGAAGGTTGGGGCTTTGAACCATATGATATCAGTCTGACCTCCAGGGAATAGAGGAGGCTGGAGATTTGAGTTCAACGCCAAATCAATCATGTCTATGCAATAAAACCCAAATAAAAACTCTGGATAAAAAGCTCAGGTGAAGCTCCCTTTGTGACAATATTCTTTTGAGTATTGTCATACCTCAGCGCTGGGAGTTAATTCATTACTGAGGATGACAAAAGATTCAGGTTTAGAACCCTCCCAGGCTTTGCCAATATGGCTCTTCTTTTGGCCGGTTCTAACTTGTATCCTTACACCATATAATAAAGCTGCAATTAGAAGAAAATAAATGCGGCTAGAGAAGCTGAAGGCACCTGACAAATCCTGAGAGCATAGAGAAGCCAGACATATTTTTGGGCAGGAAGGTGGCTTGCCTCTAAGGATCACCCTGGAAACTGTGAAGACGGAAATGAAGGACAAAAGGAGATGGGGGAGACCAGTTCCGAGACTACTGTTCAGGTGACAGATACTTAGACGAGGGGAACAGCAGTGGAGTATACAGAATTAGGAACTAGAGATATTAGGAGGTAAAATGAACAGAAATTGGCAAGATAAGGCGGGGGGGGGGGGATGTCAATGGTGAAAGGTTTCAAGGCTGACGGTGAGGCTTTTGGCCAGGACACCTGGTGAACAAATAGTGCAGAGACAGGAAATGCATGGAGCAGCTACTCCTTATTCCTGCTTTTTTTTTTTTTTTTTTTTTTTTTAAATAGAACGTACTATCTCCTACTATATATTTCCTCCTGTAAACTCCAGGGGAGCAAGGATTTGTTTGCCTTGATCATTGCTGTGAGCCCAGCGCTGAGAACAGTCCTTGCACAGAGTGGCCATGTAACCGCTATTTCTTGAATGAGTGGATTAATGAACGAGTGATTACTAGGCTATTGGGGAAACATGTCTGGAGCTCAACTGTGACCTAAAATGGAGGTGCACATCCGTGCTTCCTGTATTTAGGTAAAAATAGAATCTGTGGGCTTGCATGGAGGTTAGCCCAGGGAGAAAAATGTAGGCTGAGAAGAGGACCTAGGACCAGATATTGAGGCATCTCAACATTAATAGCCAGAGGAGGACGAGGCTGCAAAATAAACCAGAAGAAGCGAACAGAGGCAGAAAGAACCAGGACAGCGTTTCAAGAAAGCCGAATGCTGCTGACAGTTCAAATAAGAGGAGACTGAAAAATGTCCATTACTTAGCAACACTGGCAACTTGAAGAGCCAACCCAATCGGCTGGCCAAGGCTCACTGAGATAGGCAGTACTCCCTGGGCCCAGCTGGCAGGAAGCCAAGACCTTCCCTTCTCCTTACAACCAATCATCACCAGGCTGAAGTACACTGCTGCCTGTAACATTTATTTTGTGTGGGTTTTTTTTGGCAGGGGGTGGGGTGGGGACGGAAATTAAGTTTTTTTTCCCCTTGTTCACACACGAACATTAGCAAGAAAGGCTATCCTTTCCTGACCTCCCCTCATTGAACTGCTAAAGAAAAATACCCCTGGGTGGAGATATAACATGGTACCGAGACACGTGACACATAAAGAAGCATGCAGTCACACTGCGCAAGAACCAGACAAACCTGGCCTCTACATCCCTAGCCGTCACTTTCCCCACCTAAGCCCCTTTAAACTTCTCCCTGCCTTTGTTGGGGGAGCAGCCGTGTTCTTTCCCTTGGTTGTGCTGGTTTCCTTGTGCACAAGTAAACCTCCTTTCTCGACATTGGTTTCTGGTGAGCGCTTCTGATTTCTATTCTGAGCAATAACAAGAACCCAGCGTGAGAGTGGTCGGACTCTCACCTGTGACCGGGAAGGCCTGGGTTCAATTCTCAGACAATGTACCAGGCTCTGCATTCGTTTCTGGTGCTCTCTCTCCCGGGAGACCGCAAGAATCCGGGGTTTCAGTGACGTAACATGACCATTTGTGGAGAAAGCAAGACATGCACAGTTTGGGCCTGCATGAACCTTGTAACTTAGTGTGGAGTACACAGACATTAAATTAGGTCATTACGAATATCATGAACACCACTGAACTACAGGGTCCTAAGGAAATATATAACAGTGTATTAATGTCATCTGGGAAGCTGAACAAAGCTAGTTAACTATCATTTGTTTTCATCGTCCTGAGAAAAAGTACTTCTTTGGTATTTTAGTAGCAGGAAAGGCTTAAGTTGATTTGGCTTTATATAACTTCCACTCCCTCCCATTCCTTCTATGGCTGCCATAAGTATTCTAGAAGAGAACCTCCAACTCTTAAAACAAAACAAAACACCGGAAATGTGCCTCTAAATTCTTTTCATCAACGTTGAGAAGCAAAGCAGAATGCTACAGAACAACACCCATGCACCCAGTCGCCAAGTCCCCCTTTTAAGCCAGCACCTTATTCCAAGAGCATGGTAAAGCTATTAAAACTGGTTTACCCATATTTGGATTAACCAGAAGCCAAACATCTCCTATCCCATAACCGCAAATACCCAAGTTCAATGTAAAATCATACTCCTAATAAGGAGTTTTATTCGCTAAATGGAGCTCGAAATGTACAGAAATTGCATTTTAGTTGTAAAATGGGCAGAACTCGTTGGATAAATTCTTTAAGTACAAAGGGAAAAACACACACACACATATACATATACACGCACACACAAACACACACAATGGACAACTCAGAGCTGTATAGTTACAAGTTTTCAGAGCTATAAAGCTACAAGTTTTTAAAATGTCATCCATCTTGAAACTGAAAAAAAAAAAAGCTAAGAATAGTTCATTTAAGCAAACTGGCCCAAGGAAAAACAGAACCAAAGCCTAGGAGCGTGACCTAAAAACACTGTAAAATAATCAACTTACAAAAAGGAGTATGGTGCTGGGGGGTTTCTGGGTGCTCATCCATGAATACCCTTGGAGCCCTGAGCAAAATTAGTAGTAGACACCTCACCTCCTAATTATGCCCCATCAGTCAAGTCTTTCCCTTTGAATGTCGTGGGCCCTTTTCTGTTTCCAAAAGGAAACATCCTATCCGTGGTCGGCAAACTGCGGCTCGTGAGCCACATGTGGCTCTTTGGCCCCTTGAGTGTGGCTCTTCCTAAGCCTTAGGAGTACCCTAGTTAAGTTAATAACAGTGTACCTACCTATATAGTTTAAGTTTTAAAAAATGTTCAGCCGCGGTAATTCCAGCTCCAATAGCGTATATTAAAAAATGTGGCTCTCAAAAGAAATTTCAATCGTTGTAGTGTTGATATTTGGCTCTGTTGACTAGTGAGTTTGCAGACCACTGTCCTAGTTCAATTTCTGTGTGTGTGTGTGTGCATTTTGTTTTTTCACCTTACCTCTCCAGAACACTGACCCTGGCCCCAGACAGCTCTCTGTTCGAGCCCCAGCTCCTCCACTACTTAAAGGTGATAGCATCCACGTGACCCGGGGCCAGCTCTTCAACCACCTGAGGCTCATTTCCAAAATGACAAGCCTTCGCACCGGGGCCTGTTCCCAGGCCTCCGCCATCCAGCCACCATCCCCCTGAAGGCGACCTAAGTCTCAGCTCCAAGGCCACGTTCCCAGCCAAATCGCAGGAGCCCTTCACCCTCCAAAAGCCTTTAAAAAAGGGCCAACCCGCAGCTTTCCCCTTGCAACTCCCTGGGCAGTAAACCAGGCACCATCTAGTGACACCTCCCCCCTCCCACCTTCACAGCTGACTCGAACGAATTGAATTGCTTTTTAACTTGAGGCAGGCGGCCCCCTGCGAACACTGGCTGCATGGCTGCATCTCATTTCTTAAACAACCCTCCTCCCCCCTAAAAAACACCCCCAAAAACCCAAAACCCCAAAACTAAACACCATCTCCCAAGAGCTTATCCTGGGCCAAGCACTAGGGACGCAAAGACTAAAAACAAGGGTCCTTACTCCCCGAAAAGCTCCACATCCAGAGGGGAGGACAGACATGAGTGTGAATTACCCAGGAGTTTCAGAAACCTACAGAATGAAGGACAGGATGGCAAAGGCAGGCGGACTTGGCTTTGTGCTATACCTTGGGGTGCTTGGTGACAGCAAGGGGTGAGGGGAGGTGAAGGGGTTGGGAAAGGAAGTGGGGGGGGAGCAGGAAAGAGATGAATAAAAATTATTTACATTAACTGTGAGTCTCAATGGCCTACACCCCTGTGGGAGGCCGGAGGGAGCCATGGCAGGGAACCCACTGCTGCTGGAACCCGCACTCCCTCACGGACACGTGTTGCGGACGGAGGGCTGGACCCCTAGGCCGGAAGCCAGGACGCGGGGCCGGTGACCCCCAACAGGGAAGAAAGGATGGCAAAGCGGGGCTCCTGGAGCCCGGTGACCACGCTGCCCGTGTGTCCACGGAAGCGGAGCTACCGAAGGGCAGCCGCCCTCTCCGAGTCCGCCGGGCCCTATGGGGGAGCGGGCCCGGCGCTGGCTCCGGCGGCGGCAACACTGGGGGGCAGGGTGGGGGGACCGCGGGGAGGGTGCTCCCAAGGGGCAGGAAACCAGGACGTAAAACTGGGATCCACCTGAGCCGTGCAGGAAAATGAGGGAGGCGCTGTGCCTCCCCGCCGGCGACACCACGCAGCGCTGCAGGCGAACTGACCCGGACACGGCCGCCATGGCTGCAGCCCCGCCCCGAGTCCCGCAGGCCCCGCCCCTCCGGCGTCGGACCGACGTGCCCGCGCGCGCGCACGTACGCACGCGCCGGGGCTGGGGGCGAGGCGCGCCTGCAAACGCGCATGCGCGGCAGGCCTGGCGCTGTCCCGCCTCTGGGCCAAGTCTGCAGCCAGCAGCTCTGTGGATGCTGTGAGTTCGCTTTTTGGCTAAGAATGGTTTTATAAAGGAGACAGCTTCGGTGAGGGCAAGGAATATGTATATATATATATTTGGCTGTAGGATTTTAAGCTGAAATCCTAAACTCAGGATTTTTTGTGTGTGTTTTGTTTTGTTTGGGAATATATCGGTGTTCATAGGTTTTAAAATGGAACAGGTATCCGCCTATCTTACCTTCTACTTTGGAGCTTGAACAAGATGAAGCTAGCTAGTTATTTATACTCGGGATACAATGGCCATGTAATAATAACTCTTTGTATAGTTTTAAAAAAATAGTTTACAACGCAAATCTAATTTAAAGAGGGGCCATTTCACAGCCGTGGGTTATTGAAAGAAATGGAAAATAAATGTAGGCCATGTCCATGGTGTGGAAAACTTGGAGTCCTGCGCATTGTTGATGGGATTGCAGAAGGGTGCAGCAGCTATGGAAATAGTTTGGCAGCTCCTCGGAAAGTTAAACAGAATTACCACACGATCTTATTTCGCTTCGAGACGTAAAAACAAAAGGAAAAACACACACAAAGAACATGAAAGCAGGGCCGCAAACAGATACGTGTACACCAGTGTTGATGGCAACATTATTCACAATAACCCACCCAAATGTCCGTCCATGGGTTAATGGAAAACAAAATGTGGTATAGACATACCATGGAATATTATTCAGCCTTAAAAAGGAATGCAGTTCTGATCCGTGCTACAACGTAGGTGAACCTTGAAAACATTACGCTAAGTGAAGTAAGCCAGTCGCGAAAGGACAAATATTGTGTGATTCCAGTTACGTGAGGTATCTAGCGTAGACAGTTTTTATAAAAGCCTGAAAGTAAGGTAGTGGTTACCAAGGCCTGAGGGGAGGGAAGAATGGGGAGCTACTCTTTAATGGCTGTAGCCACTGAACTATATCCTTAAAAATGGTCCAAATGGATAATTTTTAAAAATACATATTTGATTTCAGAGAGGAAGAGAGGGAGTGAGAGATAGAAACATCAATGATGAGAGAGAATCATTGATCGACTGCCTCCTGCATGTACCCTTCTGGCGATCGCGCCTGCAACCTGGGCATGTGCCCTGACTGGGAGTCAAACCATAACCACCTGGTTCATAGGTTGAGGCTCAACCCACTGAGCCACAATGGTTGGGCCAAATGGATAATTTAATGTTATGTATATATTATCATATTTTATAAAAGCACTCCTTCCCTCCAAATAGAATTACTTTCTATGTAAATATGTAACCACAGACATCTTTTAATACTGAGTGCTGTAGCCCTAGCAGGTGGCTCTTAACCTTGTGTAAAATTCTAAACAACCCAGTGGAACTTTAAGTGCTATTAAACACCTGACTTCCATTCATTGTCGTCTACATCATATTTAAGCAATTACAACTTACCTTTTTGGTTAAAGGTAATCACCCTACTCCCAAGTGGCTGAACTGCTTATCATCCTGGGTGGGTTGCCAAGATAAGCTCTATGCCAGGGGTGGGCAAACTTTTTGACCCGCGGGCCGTAGTTTGCCCATGGCTGCTCTATGCTATCCCACTATAATACCAATGCTGTGGATGGGAATCCTCAGGCCATTTGATACCCAGCTCAAAAAGGAGCTTTTTGAGTCCTTTCACTAAAACCTACAGATCTTGAGAGCGAAGTCATTAAGGAGGACAGGATGGGTTGGGTTGAGCGCTGATGATGAATTCTCACAACAATTCTTCTCTCGCTAGACCCGCCTTCCCCACTTGGATCTCGTTAACCTCCAACAGCCAGGTGAGAAGAGGATAGGGCTGTACTCAGGCCACGTGGAGACAGGCCAGGTAAGGCTCTAAGTTCTACTCACAAACCTTGCTGTGCATGACTCCATGCCTTTGAGACAACAAAAAATCAGAAACAATTCCCTCACAGCTGTGTTTATTATGATTGCTGGTAATAATAATAAGCAACTGACATTCATTGCATATTCAAGGTGCCAAGAAGCATTTTAAATAAAATCCCATAAAACTCTGAACTATTACTATCTGTTTTTGCCAGTGAGGCTCAGAGAGGTAAAGATCTTGACTCAGGGTCCTCCTACCAGTCCTTTGTAGAGTCTGGACTCCACACGTAGGGCCTATCTGACTCCAGACTTCAGGTCCTTCACTGGTACCCACATTTACACATTAGCTCACAAAAATAAGACAAGACATGTCCCAACTATGTTATTTAAACACAAAAACAAAACAAAGCTTCTGGAATTTGGACTGTGGCCCTTTAGAATCTCTGTCGATTAGGAGTTCCTGTGTTTCTTCAGATGTCCCCAATTCTCTTGGTGTTAGTTCCTGGTTTACTCCTCCATCACAGAGACCACCTGTTTGAGCAGTACCTGAAGGTTGAGATTCTGAGTTTCACCTTGAACTTGAGCCTTCCCAGATTCAGGATCATTATTAGCATCAAACCAGATTCTTCCAAACTAATCAAAGTGCTCTTTTATTTCCAGTGATTTAAATGCTTAGCTATTGTTGCTATTCCTTTCATCTTTATTTATAGAACAAACAGAAGGTTTTAGATGACTATATTTAGAAATGCCATCTGGTAGGCAAACTATCGAACAAAAATGTTTTGTTCCTTTCATGTGACTGCAGTACTTTGAAATGTAATTAAGTTTCAGGATGGTTGTTTGCTTCTTTTATGGTGGATCTTTTGCCCTGTTGAACTTGGGGGGGAAATTATCCCTGGAAGGTTTTTATTGGTACATTCTTTTATTCTTTGTGTATCTTTTAATTATTTTGTTGTTGCTCATTTGCTTTCAGCCAGTCTGTGTGCCCATTATGGATGCACTTCTTTTTGCTAACTTGAATGTCTAAACTCAGAGAATCAAGTAAACAAAATAAAAACAAAACAGAAAAGTCTCCCTTTTTGCAAAAGTTTCAATATCTGTTGGGATCTAAACATAAATGTCAGGGTCAGAGTTTAGTTTGCTGTTACACTCTGTGTTTAGAAATCCTTTAGGGCACACTCGTTGGCTTAAAAAAGTGATTGAAATATTAGCCACTTAGATAGCAAATGTTTGGTATTTTCAAATGATTGCAGTTAAATGAAATCACGTTAGTCATGCAGCCATTGCACAGTTATCCATTAGTTGTTTTACTCATTTTTTGAGCATCCAATTGTATCCTCTCCATTGGTTGTTCTTTTAAAAAATATATTTTTATTGATTTCAGAGAGGAAGGGAGAGGGAGAGAGAAATAGAAACATCAAGGAGGAGAAAGAATCAACAGGTGTCTGCCTCCTGCATGCCCCCTACTGGGGATCCAGCCTGCAACCCTGGCATGTGCCCTGACTGGGGATCAATCTGTGACTTTGTGGTTCATAGGTCAATGCTCAACCACTGAGCCACGCCAGCCAGGCCATTGGTTTTTATCTGTTGCATTATTCAAAGGGACAGAGAAACACATGGACAGTACATAAACAATAGGTATACATCGGGTAAAATGCCCAGCATTAGATTTTTAAAAATTTTATAAATTGACAATGTAAGTTTCTTTATACATTCCCCTTGTCCATTTGTGAAAACCCACTAGGAAAAAACTTAAAGGTCCTGAATTCGTATAAAACAGAACTAAACGCTTTAGAAAGGAATGGCTATGTGAGATTATAAACTTTAACATAGCCATTGCCTCTGTTCTTGGGATCTTAAAGATTTTCCTGATCTGGGCTCAAATGCCCTTTATACCTGCTCTACAACATTTGTACATTTGATCATTTACTTTTCTGTCTTTCCCATTCCCCACTCTCATACAATGGGCCTAAAACAATCAACAAAAAATAAAGAGTTTTTCTTTAATGTTGCCACTGTGCTTAATCCTTAGTAAGTATTCTCTTACTAGAAAGCAGACTGCAGATGTGTGTGTGTGTGTGTGTGTGTGTGTGTGTGTGAAGATAATTTTCACGTAATTTTTCTCCCATGTTTCCCACTAGTTTATATTTACATGGTCATTATAGGATGCATAATAGACAAAAGATGTTCAGAAATATCACTAACTACACCTGTGTCAATAGGAAAAGTACAAGAGATGAACAAACCATCTACTGAATAATTTACATTTTTTAAAACACATGAAACCTCAGCGTTTGGAACCACAATTGACTATTTCAACTTCTTGCTTCAGTTTGTACCAATGATGATCTTTAAAAAAACTGTGTAATGTATTTCTCTCTTCTAACAATTTACGTATTCTTCTTGCTAACATTAAAGTCTAAGTGGAAAAACATTAACAATATCTTGTTTACGAAGACAAGTGGTTGACTGTAGTAAAAATATCGATTCCTGTCTTGCTTCTCAGTGAGGAATGCCACCCATGAAGTATGTTGGCACTTGAAATATAATTTCAAGAAAGCCAGAAAAAGTACATACCTTTACTTGCAAAAGTATGAATTATTTATTTTACTTCACAAAAAATGCACTAATGTTCAACTCAGGCTGAAAACAATTTAATGACAGTTTTTACCTAAACTATGTAAAACATTAAAAGGGCTTTTAATATCTTAACATAGACTATAAGAATGTTTATTCCTTTCTATCCAGCATAGACATAAAATTTAAAAATCTAAAAAATTAAAACATTAGAAAATAAATAGTAACCAGCATACATTAACTTAGTTATTTATATTTTTATTTTTTTTAAAAAGAGTAGATTCACATATGTTATATAGATTTAAATCTTCCCCTTTCCCATTAAAAAAATTGCTACTTATGTAGGTTTTTTTTTTTTTACATTGTGCAGGTGGAGTTGATAGACGAGAAAGAGTATTTCATGGTTATTAAAATCGCTGAATATACTAACAATTGCTCTCTCTTGCCACTCTCGTCAGGGACTAGTTCTGCTCAGTCACATGGCTAACATCTGGAAGCCACTCGGGGTAACAGCTACCACCAACTTGTTGCTTGTTCAGCAAAGACATACTAGAACGGATGTCGAGAAGGCAAATTCGGTGTTTCCCTTGATACGCACACAGAGACACAAATCTCATCATTGTCTTTAAGCCCTTATTTAGTCCCCTGAAAAGACCGAACTGTTAATAAACATGTTCTTTGTCTTAAAACAAACTTCCAGAAAACATAAAAAATGCACTGCACATGCAACCTCTTGATTATTTCAGTTCACACCGGCCATGATTTTCATTTTGACCCTTGGCCTTGGCCATAAACACAAGGTGAATGCATTTTCCCGCTACAAGTTGTACTTTGTGTAAAGCACCCTGTTTCCCTTATAACATCATTAAGGGGACTTTCTCATTTCTGACAAAAAAAAAGAGAGAGAAGAAAAATATAGAGTGTGATATGAAAAGTCCAACCATACTCTTTGTACACAACAGCGCTCATTTCTTAACCATGTTCCCCAAATCTCTCAGGCTTTTCCAATAGGGTCAATGCAAGAACCTCCTCTAGGGATTTCATTTAAAAGATTAAAAAAAAAAAGATTCATGTGTGCTTGTACAAACGGCCCACAATACTGTGAAGAACCAATATTCAGGGTGTCTCCAAAGAAATGTATGCCTGCTTTAAGAACTGATTTCTATTACATTTTAAAAGTGAAATGTATTTTAATAAACCTGACTTAATAATTATTCAAAGTGTGTATATATATTTTTTCGGGCCACCCTATATGTATATTTTTTTAAATAATGGTCTATATCATATGTTAGAAAAAAAGCTTGCTTTTATACTCAAAGGTTATGCTAATCATGGCAATTATTTGGGGATCTGAAGCTTAAAATGAAGCCCTTTGAAGAGAGAACTTGAATTTGTGGCTGTGACTGTTGTTCCCAGAGGTTGTCATTGTTTATAATTATTGTCTTTTGGGGCCTGTGGTTGGCTAAATCCTTTCTTCAAGATGTCACCATATTCCCCATTACTACATTCCAAGATGTTCTGCAGAAGCTTCTTGCTCACCTCCCACACTGTTTGAAAGAATGCTTGATTGCATCTCTAAGAGTGTTCCTGTCTGGCTTGGCTATTGGCAGTTGGTTCCCCTAAGTTCTCTTAAGTCTTTGGGGTTTGTGTGCCTAGCCCAGTGAAACCGTATTGTGTGATGGCCAGCATTTCAATTCACATGGATGAAAAAAATATCTCACGGCAAATGATACAAAATCGGTGACTTCTCACATATCCAGATGTCTCAAGTTCACGTACTATGGTCCAGTATTTCTATTTCTCAAATGTCCGAGTTGTAAACGCAATCATGATAACCCTCTCATACAGAGTGAAGTCAGGAATTAGCATTGGCTTCCTAGAGATGATGTGGGTATTATGGCCTTTTGTTGTGAGTCAAGAAGTTCAACTGGGTATCAACCTAGTAACTGCTACCTGAGGATTGGTAAGGGGAACTTTTCATTCAGCGTAACCAAGTAAGTTAAAATGTTAACAGCACTGGTGGATTGCCATCTATAACCTGAGCACTAGAACCAAGATAATTGACAAGTCTTAATGTACATTTGCTTTCTGTAGCTCAGAGGATAAATATAGCCACAGGCTGTCTGCTTCATAGTTAGAACCTATTACAGTTGACCAAGTGCTTCTTGTGAGGGAAATTGAGTAGTAACATTAGAGTAATATTATTGATAGGGAAATAGATCTGTTACTGGTAATCATTTGCCATTTGTAGGATTTGCATTTCTTTAAGAGGAAAGTCCTTCAGTGATGCATTTTATTAAGTAAATTATGGAAGATAAAAATAGTAACACAACCCAGCTCATGTAATTATAGCCCTTAATTGTGTCCAATGAAATACACTTCAAATACTTTGGGGAGTTTGAAAAAGGTTACTTTTCACAGTAATTGCACATTTTAAATGCTTTCATCAGAATTCCCCCTTTTCATCCTATTACTGAGTAATTGGCACAGGATTTTGGACTACCCAAATGGCACTTCTTCCAAATGTTAGGTATGCTTTTCACTCTCTCAATTAGCACTTATATGTTTGTATTTGTTTACTATTCTAATAAATATCTGACACTCTGAGTATTTGATTATATAATGGTTGAGTCTATTGAAGTCATTTATTCTACCAAATGATATTTAGGTAGATTTTGAGCTTGCAAATGCACTTGCCTCTCTTTTCTTGCTAAACTTGTTCTGGCTCCATCCAGTTAATATCTAGGCCCTGATAAAGGGATTTCTTCTCAAGATTAACCTATGACGTTTGCTGTAATGGTGTAGTTTGCATGACTTAGTAGGCCGCTGTGACTAGGATATGGTAAACTCTCAATATATGTTTGCTGATTGAGTGTGTGAAATGAATGCCTAGTGAATAGCTGGGTGACAGAGGGAATGAATGGCCATCAGCTAGGAAGCCAACCAGCCCAAGAAAACAGCTGGATCCCGATTCTATTATTTAATATAAGTTACACGAGAACACTTTGCATCATTCTTTGAACGCGATTATCGTTATTCAATAAATATTTGTGAGACGTAGTGTTCCTCAAAATCCTCAATTTGTGCATTCATATTACGTATTTATCTTGTTAGGGCAAGCTCAGTCTCCTTGTTAAAGGGATAATCCTGTTTCACTACTGGATAAATAGATCATTACGCAGGGTTTCCCACAGCTTTCCTAGAAATGACCCCTTTGAGGTTCAGAAAGGAACAAAAAGTGATTAGATGTTATAAATGTTATGCCACTCCTGATTGCACAGTCCTCAATAAAAAGAAAATCCCCCACGGCAATTCTGTTCGCCCCACGGGTCTCATACCATAAAGTTTCGTTCTTACGGCATCTACATTTTGGCATTTGTTTGTCAAAAAATGGGGTGGAGGTAAAAGTTTTCGTTTTGCCAGTTTATGTGATGCCATAAAGCAGCATTTTTCATTTTTCAACACTTATTAGCTCAGCTCCCCAGCTGTGTCGCACCACGCCCTGGTGTGAAATTGCGAGGGAGAACTCTGACAAGTTTATATTAGCTTAAATTTATACCTTTTCTTTTGGGTGGGGGAAGGGTTTCTTTTTTTTTTTCTTTTCTTTTAAAGGACATTATAATTGTGTGATTTTGCATCATAAAACTTGTATAACAGGAACTAGTGCCTTATGGAAATGATTATCAGTGTATCGGCGTTGGCTCTCCTACGATTATTAATAGCTATGTAATAGAGGAAAAGTGAAGCAGGAAGTTACTGAATGAATTACTTGATGAATTAATTGACCCATTTAATCTAAGTGTTTTTATTTCCTGCAAAATAGATATGTTTATATGCCCTGCTTGATAAGTATGTTCAACACTGGGCCAGTAGAGAAAAATAAAAGCTCAAAATCGACCTAAATAGTTGGATTTAGATGTAATTATTCATCTGTTGGCTTCAGTTCTTTATTCTCCTTGTTTTCTGGAAAGCAGTTCCAAAAATACAGAATGAAATTGCTGCCCCAGAAGGTTTGGCATTGCCAGGAGGAAATGGGTTAAAACAATTACCGCCGCATGATGTAGCTCATTCAAATGAAACGATTGACCACAGGCTAAAAATTGTAAGGTAAACAAACGGAATCGTTGACTTCTGCGTTGGGCCTCTCTCACACACCCGAACGCGTGACAAGCAAAGGGAAGATTCTCGGAGCATTTTTCCAAGATCCATCGTGAGTGAGACAGGGCACGTACACTCACGTAAAACTCTTCGTATTTACATTGTGTGAAAGGCTTACAAGTCAACACACAATGAGTATTTCAGCCTTCTCCATGCTTCACACTGGAAGGCAGCATGGAAGAGCCTTTACAAATCCTCAACAGGGCTTGGAAAATATGCCAGATTCTCCCAGCCAGCCAGACCCATGCGCCAGGGCTTGCATAACGCCCAGGCTGGCCCTGCCAGCAGGTAAAGCATCTTCGTGTGCTCAGAGCAAACTAGCAGTGGCTTGAATGGGCCTCACGGCTTTGTTTGCACATGTCACATGCAAAGTAACCATCATGAAGTCTTCTAAAATCTTGAAAATCCAGGGCGATCTTCAGCAGGGTGAGTTCTTTTAAACCTCAGACTCCTCATCTTATCCCAGATGGAAAGCCAGGACACTGGACATTTCAGCAGGCATTTCTAAAGGTGACATTAACCCTTCTGCCAAGTGAAGAGACTTTAGTGTAGAAATAAGCGAGGCATCTTTAAGAGACCTCTCTGAAGCCCAAATCCCAACCTTTAATCAGGGCTGTGAGTTCCCAGGAAACTGCAGCAGCAGGCAAATGAGTCGCGATGGACATATGGAGAGACCCAACCTGGAGCAGAGGGAACTGCATTTGGCAAGAGGAAGAAACGGTTTCACTGACAGCACCTGGTGCTTTGAGCAGTGGGAGAAAATAGGAACCATCTCTCAATTAACAGCTACATGGGCAAAAGTTATACGCAGGTCTTCACCAGCCTTCCTGTATACACCCTGTTTTAACCCGGGAAGACACAAAAGAAGGCTAGCTTTTAGAAACATCTCTCAGCTCAGAGTTGATATATATATATATATATGTGACATGGTCACGTGTGTCACAGACCAGCTCTGACAACATAGAAATAACTTCAGGGACGATATATCGGGTAGGTTACAAGAGGCTATAGGAGTGTGGACGAAAAAAGGGGCAACATGCTAACCTGACAAGCTCAGGGAAAAAAGATGAAGGACGGCCCTAACCAGTTTGGCTCAGTGGATAGAGCGTCGGCCTGCGGACTGAAGGGTCCCAGGTTCGATTCCGGTCTAGGGCATGTACGTTGGCTGCGGGCACATCCCCAGTAGGAGGTGTGCAGGAGGCAGCTGATTGATGTTTCTCTCTCATCAATGTTTCTATCTCTCTATCCCTCTCACTTCCTCTCTGTAAAAAACCAATAAAATATATTTAAAAAAATAAAAGATGAAGGACTTACAAAGGAAAGGGAAGTGAGTAAGCATGGGGAAGAACAGCTCAACAGCCATAAATGCATATAGACATTTTAAAGGAGCTCATCTACATTGTCATCTAATTTGTACCAGTAGCGACTGAATCGAAACAGCAGAAATAAACAATTCTTTGACTTTGTATTGTCGATAGCAGGACAGAAGGTCAAGGTGAGGGGCATTGTTGATGAGAATGCAGTACTGTGTAGGGAAAGAAGTAAGGCAAGAAAGGACAGGTAGAGCGGGAAGACAATGAGAGGATAAAGCCTGCAGGTCTGTATTGGGGTCTCTGAGCCAATTTAGTGAGAAGCAGGGAATGAGAGGGGTGAAGGACAGGAAGTTACATGCAATGAAGGACATGGAGAGTGAAGCATAGCCAAGATGTACTGTTATCATGTAGAGTATGGCAGTGTGAGAAGACACCTTGAGGAAGTAGGATTGAGCAGGATCTTTAAGAACTGGTAGAGTTTTCATGGTGGGGAAGAAGGAGGACATTGTGTGTCCAAAGTAAAAAAAATAAAAATAAAAAGCAGTGGGGACAGACTGAAAGAGTAATCATGAGGCCAGCAGGAGGGGGAGGTCTAGCTGGAAAGAAAGCAGAATGAACATCCAACTGTCTGGAACAGAAGTTGTAGTGGAGATGATGAGAAAAAGAAAGATGGATTCTAAATAGGGTTTCAAGCCCTCCTACATTATAGAAGGGTTTAAAAATCCATTACAGGATTAGGGCTCTTATCTAGTGGACCACTGGCAACCATAACAAGATATTAAGCAGGGCCCTAACTGGTTTGGCTCAGTGGATAGAGCGCCGCCTGAGGACTGAAGGGTCCCAGGTTCGATTCAAGGGCATGTACCTTGGTTGTGTGCACATCCCCAGTAGGGGGTGTGCAGGAGGCAGCTGATCGATGTTTCTCTCTCATCCATGTTTCTAACTCTCTATCCCTCTCCCTTCCTCTCCGTAAAAAAAAAAAAAATTCAATAAAGTATATTTTTTTTAAAAGTTCCGTCATTTCGACATATGTGCTTTATGTCCTTTAAAAAAAAAAAAGATATTAAGCAGGGGAATGCCATGAAGAAATTAATGTCTGAGGCACATTTACCTGGATGGAGACTGTGGAAGGGATTTCAGAGAGACGGAATCCATGCCTAAGAGGGTCATCTAGAAGGCTCAGGTGCCAGGAGATGGGAGGTCTGAGAACTGGAGGAATGCTGTGAATGAGACAGCACCAGTTCAGAGATGATGGCATTTGATGGCAGGGTACATACAGAAGGGAAGAGCTACGGTGCTTCTAAAGTTATCAGGCCAGGGCTCCAGAAAATAACGCTACCACTGGGGGATGTGCGGACATTGGACAAAAGAGTGTGTAGGGTAGCACATGTCAGGGGAAAATGTTCCACCCAAGAGGATCCACCCAATGCTTTTTTTAAAAAATAAATATTGTATTGATTTTTTACAGAGAGGAAGGGAGAGGGACAGAGAGTTAGAAACATCGATGAGAGAGAAACATCGATCAGCTGCCTCCTGCACACCCACTTCTGGGGATGTGCCCGCAACCAAGGTACATGCCCTTGACCAGAATCGAACCTGGGACCCTTCAGTCCGCAGGCCTATGCTCTATCCACTGAGCCAGACCGGTTATAGGGCCCACCCAATGCTGCTTATTTGTGCCGTGAAAAAAATAAATCTGATGAAGCTACAGGATGTCAAGAACTCATTATATGAACTTATCAGCATGGCATTTTCTTCATGAAAACTGGCGTGCGACAGAGGAGTACACGGTGGAGAGGTGACAGTAGCATGCATTAGCCTGGCACGAAGAGGTGTACCTGAAACCTATATAGTTTTATTAAGCAATGTCACCCCAATACATTCAATAACATATTTTTTAAAAAGCTAAATAAAAAAAAAGAAGTTGGGTGGCTCCTTTCGTCCCTTGGAGCCGAGATTTCTGGGGAACTGGCTCTGTTAATGATGGCTACATTCCAATTTCAAAAGCTTTAAGAGAGGATAATATGAAAAAGACCATTTAATCACACCTTGATTTTTTTTTTTTTTTTTTTTTTGGTCACAGCTGCACCAGGGTAGCAGGCACCATGCTGGGAGCCCTACCTTTGATTACAAAGCATAAAATTTTTATAGGCTTTTTTTTCCTCCTTAATAAGTTAAAATTTGGGGTCTCTTCTATGATTCATTTGGGTAATAATCCATGACAAAATAGTCAAAAGTGCATAAATGGACCCAGCTAAGTATGTTTTTAAAAAATGATCTTAGATGGACCCTAGCTATTTAGGTTGTGGAAAAATGTGAATTAGTGACTCTTTTAAATGAACTTTACTGTGTAATAGATTTCAAACTGGGCTAGATCAGTAGTAACCAAGGGTAATAAAAAATATTCCTTGAAATGGTTGTTTGATGGCAGAAATATGACAGTATTTTATTATATTTTTGGAATTCATTCTAAAATATTTCCTTTAAGTTTATTTTTATGGAACATGCTTTTTAAGAGCATGTTGTTTTATAATTATGTGGAAGTGTGCTACACAAAGCAAAAAGGTCGCTCGACTATAAGTGGGTTTTGTTCTTGTTATTAGCCCATCAAAAGTAAAAGTAAATGTTGCCAGTAATGACTTGTGTTTTCTCCATGAGAAGTGTGATTAACAGAATTTTTCCCCACCTAGAGTGTGATTTACAGAACTTTTCATTTACTTCTATATTTAGGATCTCTGATTCTTTGGTGAATTCTAAAGTCATTGAGATACTTTTTCTAGTTCTTTATAGAATGAGCCGTAGGTGTGGTACATTGACTCCGTAGGGCCACCATAATAAATTAGCACAAACTGGGTTACTTAAAAAGCAAAAGTTTATTCTCTCACAGTTCTGAGGGACTGAAGTGTGAAATCAAATGTGGTCAAGGCCATTGACCCTCCTCAGCTTCTAGGGAAGTATTCCTCATTGATTCTTTGAGCTTCTGGTGGTTCTAGGCAATCCTTGCTCTTTCTTGGTTTGTACTGCATCACTCCAATCTCTCCCTCTGTTTTCATGTGACATTCTTCCCTGTATTCCTGTTGGGTTCGGCCCCAGCAGGTCCAGGGGTTCCCAAAGGTGTGGACGGAGTCGGCGAAGAAGGAATGACACAGAGACAGCGTTCAGTTGATCAGCATAGTGAGATTCTCCATCCAGGTTCTCCAGCCAGATTCTCTAGCCAAGCTCTGTCTTTTATTGTCTTGTTACATCTGTATTTATACCAGTTGATTTTAATCCTATCAATTTCTATTCCAAAGGTTAGGATGTTTCTTATATCCATTCTAGGGAGTAAAGATTATGTAGCTTAAGTGTGATAGTTCGTAGTTAAAGTGATTAACTACCCGCCTGGCACTTAGTTAAGGGGTTTTATTCCCTCCCTAACTTCAGGGAAAAATCCCTACCTGGGGAAACAACCTTTCTCAGAGAGGTGACTTTGGTTAAAACACATAGAGCCAAGAAGGGGAGCAAACATATTAAGAACAGTATGCCATATACGCCAGGTCCCTTGAAACATATGCTGTGCAGCTGTTTCTTCCCTGCAGTGACTGTGTCTAGCAGCAAGGATGGACCGGCTTCCGGCATGTGTTTAGGTGTCTCTGTGCCCAACTCTCCCTCTTCTTTCTTTTCTAAGGACCCCAATAGTTGGATTTAGTGTCCATGCTACATCCAGGATGATTTTGTCTAAAATCCTTAGCTGATTACATCTGCAGAGACCCCATTTCCAAATAAAGTCACATTCTGAAGTTCTGTATAGACATCAGATTGGGGGAATGACAATCTTCAGCCCACTAAACGTGGGAATAATATGGTCTCATGCTTGCCTTATTTCACATCGGCCCGACCAGCTGTAGAGAGGAGGGCCTCCGGGGATGAGTGCCTGACACTGTGGAGGCCTCAGGACAGAGCACAGGAAGTGATCTGGCAGTACAACCATCCCTTGGGCCTTCCATGTTCCAGGGTGGGTTTATTGGATGAACTCACAGCAAGATCCTTGGCCTTGCATGAATCTTCCAAAGTCTCCTGATTCTTCTATTTCTGGGAGCATGATCAGTAAGTTCTATCCTGATATCTAAGCCGAATTCATCATGTGCTAGACTAGAGTGTAGCAAACCAGACTCGCTGTCTATTCAAGGCTATCGTTTGTGTCTTCACAAATACTGCTCATACCCCTGTGTTCTCATTGTGCCTCACTCCTCTCAGGGAGGTGGGTGGATGAGGTGGGATTCAGAGACTTGTGAAAGAACATGATGGTCATCTGTAAGAAGTTCAGTAAATGTTGTGTGAACACGGAGGCTCTGCTAGAAGGTTCCTAAACCAGAAGCAGAGCGAAGATATGCTAGCTTATGCTATGGATTATATCATACGCCTTATGCCTTAGTGGTCATGAAGTCGGGCTTCTGGGATCAGAATCTCAGTTCCTTGATGATTTCTTCAAGCCTCAAATATTTCATATGTAGAATGGGAATAATAATTGTAACTCCTCTTAGACTTCTGGTAAAGATTAAATCAATCTATGCAAGTATTTAGAACAATATCTGACACATAGCATGCGTTTAATCATGGCCAATTAGTACTACTATACACAAGGTACTTTAGTTGAACAAATGTACACTTAAGGATTAAGTATACATAACGCTTAACCTTAGGGAGGTGATGAATATTATTAATACTGTATGGTACTTACAATTTGTAAGACTCTTTCTATGACTATCTTAAAGGCCCTCGATGTAGTCAGTAGACAATTAACTTGAGAGAAGTTAGGTGACTTGTAGTTATAGGCTAGACAATGAACTTGAGAGAAAGTTTAGGTACACAGAGTTAATGGCAGACTAATGCATCCAAGTCTAGGTTATCTGATCTACAGGCCACACCATATGTATTAAAGGAAAAGAGGAAAAGTTGATAGTCAGTAACTCTATCTCCAGCTTCGGTGATATGAAAAACTGAACTGAGAAGCATCCCATGTCATGGAAAATATACTGATTTAAAAGTCAGAAAACTTGCATTTTGGTGTGCCCTCCTTCTCTGGAGCATGCGCACACCTTTCCCTTCCCCTCTTCATCCCGCCCCCTCCCCCAGGCGCCTTACCTTTGCCTTTCCCTATCCTATGCTCCCAAAGGGCTTCTCTTGCTTCTTTAACTTGTTTCCTGAGCCTACGCAGCCCAGCTGGCTCGCTTCTACTCCCTCTGTAACTTTCTAAATAAACTTTCTCTTATAATTGAAAAAAAGAAAGAAAGAAAACTTGCATGTAAGCTCTTCTCTGCCATTTGAGCTGGAGGAGGATGTCCAGGCTCTTGCCAAGCGTCCTGACTATTAAGGAGATGAATCGTCACTCCCCAAGTTCACGTGATGGATTTCAACTGGTAGAGCTCCGAGGCGTCGTCACATGCAAATTCCTTCTTCATTTGCTGAGTTTGTGTTTTCTGGGAAACTACAGGCTCTGGCTCCTGGACAACTTGTTTGTGTAACGTTTCGGGTGCCGTGTGTTCCGGAGACATTCCCATGTGCTGTTACTGATGCAGTAGGGATGGGGCTTGTAAATGTTGAGACTATGAAAATGTAATGTGACTGCACTTGGACAGGTGCCTGAGTCAGACCACCCACCAGATTTATTTTGCTGCCAAGCAGGTCAAACAAATTCAGTTGAAGGGGCTTTGAACTTTCTTGATAATGAATAATTCACATTTCATTTTCAGTGCAGGGTGAATTATACTGAAATACAAATGCTGAAAAGTACTTTTTGGTGCATATTCTTTCTTCCCCAAGAACCTTCCCCTTTGTCAACTTTATGTGTAGGATTTGCTTTTTTATTTTTTTTTAAATCATCCTACCTTGTTGAGGGAAAGATAATTTTTTAGAAATAAATCTTACCATGAAATGTTGATCAGCGTTCAAGGCTATCTCTCAGAAAAATGCTGTATGTTATGTCCTTTCCTGTGTTTGTTGACTAGATGTAGTGACCAGAACCTGCCTTATTCCCATCAATTCTTGTCCTATTGGATATTCTTCCATGGAGTCTAGTGTTATGCCTGGAATATGGCAGGCCTTCAAAAAATGCTTGATGACTTAAAGCGGTGGTCGGCAAACTGCGGCTTGTGAGCCACACGTGGCTCTTTGGCCCCTTGAATGTGGCTCTTCCACAAAATACCACGTGCGGGCGTGCACGTACAGTTGAAACTTTGTGCCCCATGCCCAGAAGTCGGTATTTTGCGGAAGAGCCACACTCAAGGGGCCAAAGAGCCACATGTGGCTTGCGAGCCGCAGTTTGCCGACCACTGACTTAAAGCATTTGTCGATCTCCATAACACAGGTAATTCTTATCGTAGACCCCTTCTAAACTGATCCATTTCCTCTGATCACTGAGATCCAAGTCCCTCGTGTCTTGTTAAGAGCAATCAGCGCATCAGGAAGCCGCCTTGGAAGGATGTATTTGATATTATATCCCTCTTGTCAATGACAGTTGGGTGTCAAAACCAGAACTGTCTCGCCTTAATCTGAGAAACAATGACTGCATCTCAGCCCTTCCTATTCAGAGGCAACTAAAGTGTTAAAGGCCTATTGGCACCTACTCTGGCTGTGCAATTACCCTAGACCCATGGTCGGCAAACTGCGGCTCGCGAGCCACATGCGGCTCTTTGGCCCCTTCAGTGTGGCTCTTCCACAAAATACCACGTGCGGGCGCACATGTACAGTGTGATTGAAACTTCGTGGCCCATGCGCAGAGATCGGTATTTTGTGGAAGAGCCGGTATTTTGTGGAAGAACCACACTCAAGGGGCCAAAGGGCTGCATGTGGCTCGCGAGCCACGGTTTGCCGAGCCGCAGTTTGCCGACCACTGCTCTAGACCCAAACAGTGACTTCCCAACCCCAGGAAATTGCATTCTCCACCAACCTTCAGGCTGGTGAGGTTGAATTAGTCTGGAGTCTATACTTCCATGTTTTTTTGCATTTTTGATAAATCTTACATAACCTGGTCCAGCAGCCAGGCAAATAAATGCCTTGCTCCCATTTTCTAGTGTGTCCACAGTGAAGACTATGTTAATTTATGTTCCCCTAAAATTACCTTTTTATTTATGTTCTATATGGAATCTTCAGGTGCCACTTAGATATCGATTCCTATAACTCTTAGACTTCCCCCACCCTGAGAACCCAAGTCTTCTGACAACTCATACTACGATCAACCAGAGCCACCAACTCTAAGAATGACATTTGTGACAGGGGTGTAGAGGGGGTGAGAACAGCCAAGCAACTGTTGAGAAAAAGGCTATTAAATCATATCTTCACAACAGCTTTTAATAACTCACAGACACAGAAGCACATCACTGCTATTTTCTCAAAGGCTTCTTTTGATGGCAGCACTCTGATCTCTCTTTTCCTTGAACTCCTTAGACCAGTGATGGCGAACCTTTTGAGCTCAGCGTGTCAGCATTTTCAAAAACCCTAACTTAACTCTGGTGCCGTGTCACATATAGAAATCTTTTGATATTTGCAACCATAGTAAAACAAAGACTTATATTGTTGATATTTATTTTATATTTTTAAATGCCATTTAACAAAGAAAAATCAACCAAAAAAATGAGTTCGCGTGTCACCTCTGACACGCGTGTCATAGGTTCGCCATCACTGCCTTAGACCTTTGTCTTTTACAGCGTGGTCGCCAACCTTTTGGACATCACCGACCACCAGTAGTCCACAGACCACTGGTTAGCGACCACTGCTTTACAGTGTAGCCTAGTGTTAAGTGGTTGGGCTTTAGAACCACATTGCCTACCCTTGAACCCAGTCTCTACCATTTACTAACTGTGTGACCATGGGCAAGTTACATATCCGTGTGTGTGTGTGTATGTGTGTGTGTGTGTGCGCACGCCTCAGTTTTCTTATCTGCAAAATGGACCAGATAACAAAACCTAATACATAGGGGTTAATGTGGAGATTGAATACATAAATCTATGTAAAACATGCTTAAAACAAAATCCGGAATTTTGAGTCTGTTCTTCCAACATCTGTATATTTACCTGTAAGACATGTCCATGTACTAAACTAGTGTATTGTTCATGTCATACCATAGATTTTTAAACGAAAAATTTAAAGGATGAAGTTAAAAGTAAATAATAAATGGACATCCTAGGAATGTTTTTCCTCTCCCCCCTTTGGAACAGGGCCACTCAGACTTTTATCTTAATAGGGTGGAATGATTTATGTAAACAGGGAAATAAAAAGTCCTTAATGATTATAAATGAGGGGTGACACACTTCCATCCCTGGAGCCTTATTTTCCACAACACCTTGGTCCAGGAATGTTTATTAAATGAGTAGTTCAGGACCCATTTCCGCACAGATTTCTTTCACTCTATTTTTTATTTTTATTTTTCTGATAAGTTATGCCACTCTAGTTTGATAAAAGCAAACGAATCAGGACCTATGTTTATGAAGCTCAGAAGGTAGATTTTTATGCTTTCCCCCCTGCAAATACCGCACATATCTGTTTCATCTCTCCTTAATTCCAGAGAGAGCCGGTGAGAGAGCTGTTTTTCTCTTTAGGAATTTCCTTCGGATTGTTCTTATTTCAGTAGGCTAATCCTCTGTTTTTGAGTTTCTTCTGCAGAAATTACATATATCTCAGAGCCAGGGGATTCTTATTTCTAATTTGCAGTGAGTAGCAGATGGAAAGAAATGCCTCCAGACCTAAGATCTGGTTTCCAAAGGAGTCCTTAGAAGTAACAGGGAAGTTGTGGGGTTCGGCAATGAAGGAGGTAGTGGGGGGCAGGGGGAGTGGAGGGAAAAGTCCACACCAACATAAGCAGATTATCTCTAATGTTTTGCAGCGTGTTTAGGGTCTTTATAAATACAAACCACAGGGAAACCCGGCATCTGACAGCTGTTGGAGGAATGCCCTTGAAGGAGGAGGAGGAACAGGAGGTGTGGTTGCTGGGAGGTGTGGTGGCTGGTTTCCCAAAAGAGGAGATGTCAGCCATTTCAATGAGAAACTAATGGCAGAGAGCAACTAGTCATTATGTTGGGACTAAGCATCTTTCATTAATTTCTCAGGCACAGACCTTAATGTATGTTTCTCACGTTGGGAGGGAAAGGGAATGGATGTGTCCCTAAGCTTCATGAAAGATGCCAGTGTTGGACTAGGAAACGAAGGCATAATTACCTCGATGAACATAGGCATGAAATAGATAATTTTATACTTGTTCACCCACTTCCTGGGGAGAGTCGGGTAAACATTTGTCTTTCTTCCTCTCTAAATAAATAAATTGTAGCGGGTGGGTCGCAAGAGATTATGGAATTAGGATGCTCGATCCTCTTAATTTCCGACTGGGAGGGGAGAGCCACCCTTTCAGAGTGTCTTGATGGACAGGCTCCTGGGACCGTTACAGCGCCTACCTACCCAGGTCTATGTAAACAGAACTGGAGAGGTATCATCTAGTCCTGACTCACAAGTTTTATGCCATCAAAGGCTTATATTCTCTAAAGTAAAAGTGACAAGAAATAGAGTGAACGATCAAAGTAATTCCTCCCAGCTGTAAGATTTGGAGTGAGGCACCGGCAAAGTCAGAGTGTGCCGGGTCCAGTTAAGAACTCTCTCATTCGTTACGGAATTTGAGTATTAAATGAAGCCCCAAGATTTCTGGGTTCAGGTTCCAGTTGTTTACTAACTAAAATGAAAGAGCCCACGAAGACTGTTCACGAGGCTCTGTGCTTCAGATCACTCCTAGCAAACATGTTGATGAGTTAAGTATAACCGAATCAGAAACATACGGTTCACATTTCTGTGGAAATCCACAGGGTATATTAAGGGAATTAAAGGGAAATGTGTTAGGCCAAACATATTTAAGAACTTAGCAAAACCAAAATCCACCAAAATAGTTGAACATTTTTCTGGTGAGTCTGTTCCCGTTTATTCTTTTTTCAAATAGTGTGTTTTCTCAATTACTTTAAACTTAAATCTTTAGGTGATGTGATTCATAAATAAAAATAATATATTACAGTGAATTTACCAATCTGTTTACTTATATTAATCCCAAGTAGTGAAGATTAGCTCAGCTAATGATTCAACTATGTTCAAAACCCAAGGGAATTTGGACCAATTACAAAGAAGCTAAATTGTGAAACGGTGAAGTCAAATTATATAATATATTGAACCGAATCCTTTCAAGTACATGAATTATTTTAACTCCTCCATCAGCATTCACATTGTTTAAGGCACTGTCCCTTCGTGTTTGGGGACAGGCACATTTTGAAAAATAAATAAAACAGACATGGATCATGCTCTTAAGGAATATATAAGGCTGTTACAGCCCATGCTAAATTATCCTAAAATCAGAGGTATGGTTTTCCTTACTACACAGCTTAAAGCAATTTTACCAGATTTCTTTGTAAAGTGACTCTTATAAAAGCAGGGAAGAGTCCATTACCCATGTGCAGAGATGACAGAAATTCATGCAGTTAATGGTCATGTAATTTAGCATACACCACAAGTAAATCGTTTTTCACTCTAAAAAGAGGTGGGAATTACCCTCTATTGGAAACTCTTGAAGATAATCTGGTTTTTTATTAATATTCCCCCGAGTGAAAGAGAATATTGGATTAATTAGATTGTATTCTTGTCATTGGCATTTTGGAGTCATCCAGTGAATATGTCTAATTTCACTATAGAACATAATGCAACAGTAAATGCATAATGAAGAGAAGGCAGATTAACTTCCTGTTTACTTTCTAACAGCAATATAAAAACAACAACAACACACTAAGGACCATCATTTAGCAACTGAAAAGACTGTAGGGGAAAACTAGACTTTAAGTGTCAGAAAGCAATACATGATAACTGTAAAAAAAAATCTCATTAAGTTATATTACTCATCTACACTGATGGATATATGCACGGCAGTGCTTACCTCTGCTGCAACATACAGGTGTCATGCTGTTCATTATTTTCAGGCTCTCTAGCTGTCTTGAAGAGACCAAACCTTCTTCCTTCATTTTTCTTGGAAAAGGCAACATCCTAGGCTGACAGTATCCATCAGCCAGTGGCCTTTGATAGAGGCAACTCCTTGAAACTGAGTCTCTTTGGGAGCTGTGGTAGTTTCAGGCCCCTGCCATGAGTTGGTGTCTAGGCAATTGTATGATCTGATTGAGTCCCATCCCATTAGAGAGCAGCAGTTCTCAACCTGTGGGTCGCAACCCCTTTGGCAGTCGAATGACCCTTTCACAGGGGTCGCCTAAGACCATCCTGCATATCAGATATTTACATGACGATTCATAACAGTAGCAACATTACAGTTATGAAGTAGCCACGAAAATAATTTTATGGTTGGGTCACAACATGAGGAACTGTGTTTAAAGGGCCAGAAGGTTGAGAACCACTGCATTGGAGGGATGGCTGTCATCAAAACCCGAAGGTGGTGGCTGCTGGCTTGAAGCAGGTTGCAGTAGGGAGGTAGGGAGCCACTCCAGGCCCTGGGGGGAGGTGGTGGGGTGGGCAACTCTGAAGGGGGGAGGAGTAGAGCCCCAGCACTCTCAGTCTGCACAGGAAGTCAAGTAGGGGGGAGTGTTTTGTTCATTATCAGTACGTGTTCAGCTACAAAGTGCATGATTTGAGGGCCTTATGGCACTAACATTTGGAGGCAGTTGGGGGGATGAAGTGTGTAGCAGGAACTGGGAGCTCTCTCAAGAGCATGATGAAGATTCTGGCTTCACTGGTGTCCATACCTGAGATCTTACCCGTGGGTCTGAGTAAGGACAGCAGCATTATCTTGAAGGAACCTTGGTTCTTGACAAGGGTATGCTGGGTGTTGTCAATGAGGAAGACCTCAATAAGTCATTGCCCGCGAAGGATGACCGCGGTGGGGTGGGAACGGGGAATGGTGGAAATAGTGGCAGGAAATAAGAGGCCCAGTCATGCTTCAGAATTCAGGTCCTCTTGCATTTCAGGAAACTATCAAAGAATTCAAACGGGAGGGGAGTGGGAGTAGAGCATTGGGGTGCTAGTGAGTAGTGGAAGTGAAATTTGGTCAATCTCAAAATTAACTGTCCAATTCTGTTTATTGGGGACACCAGTTACGTATAGAGCATTAAACATGAAGTCTTTTCTTAGAGAAAATTTTAAAGCATTCCAAGAAGCCTATCTTATTGAGAATATGATTCAATATTTAAAAAGTAAAGAAAGGAGACCCCAATGATTTTAGGGAAAGGCTTCAAATATAGCAGCCTTGTCTACCTTAATCATAGGGAGTTACTTCATAATATTGTTGCCATCATTTGTATTCTGATTTCACTAAAGCTTCTGTTAGAAAAATAGAATGTATTGTGGTATTTTTACAAAAATGCTTGAATAATTTGAAAACAGGGACTATAAAAACAGACATGCTAATGGAAACAAAAAGAGCTGTGTTCCATAGGAAGGCTGGATTCCATAGATAGGATGTAAAAAACTCGATTTTTGGAATGATCTGTCTCTTTACAGTTTAGACTGACCAGTACACTGAATCAAATGTTTTATCTATTTTGCTTTTTGGGAAAATCACAGTACTTGGGATTTAAAATGATTAGCCAGTCACCGTCATCATCCTGATCATACACCTTCAGCCTACCAATCGATATCATCTCTCTAAGTCAGTGATGGCAAACCTTTTGAGCTCGGCGTGTCAGCATTTTGAAAAACCCTAACTTAACTCTGGTGCTGTGTCACATATAGAAATTTTTTGATATTTGCAGCCATAGTAAAACAAAGACTTATATTTTTGATATTTATTTTATATATTTAAATGCCATTTAACAAAGAAAAATCAACCAAAAAAAATGAGTTCGCGTGTCATAGGTTCGCCATCACTGCTCTAAGTTAACAGGAAAGTCTACTTCACTTGAAGGGAATACATTTTTTTGGCTTCAGGTTAAGAAGGGTAAGTTGAGCATATTGAAAACTCTCGTTGTGTGCCACAGATTTGTAAAAATAAACTAGTGAATGTGCATGGTTCAGTTTTCTGTACTAGCGACTTTGAAGCATTTGTAACCCCTCCTTCTCCAAAGGCATGCTCTCTCTTCCACACCATGTACTTACATCTTGACAAGAACTGTCATTCTCCAACTGACTACCTAAGAGAATTCCTACTTATCTTTCAAGCAAGACTTTCCCAACCCTCCCTTCCTCCCATCATGCAGTTAGATACGCCTTCCTTTGCTCTCATGCCATGCTTTTCATATTTTTAACAGAGCCATTTCATAAGTATATAGACCTCCCTGTTTGTTTGATGGCTACATAGCACAGCCTTAAGAGACCAGGAACGCCGGACAGCCTAGATTCAAATCTAAGCTCCTGGCTCTGTGATCTTGGGCAGTTCACTCTAATCTTGGGGGCTTTTGTGTGCTCACTTATAAGATGTGGATGATAATAAAATTTACCTTATAGGCATTTTCTAAGGAATGAATAAATTCATAAATATAAAGGACTTAGATGTTTAAGTAGTCTCTCATGCATATTGTATCCACAGGATTTAATACATAATATTTGTATAATATATATTTATATCATAATTTATTGGTACAAATATTGCTGAAAAATGTTAAGTTATACATCCATGCTTGTGCTATTCATGAAGAACAAAAGGGAAACTTGCCAATACATTGTTAATATTATGGAAAAATAATTTTAACAGGACTAGTTAAAAAAAAACATATTTGGAGGCTCTCCACATTAAACAAATTAACCAGAAAATTGCCCGATCTTCAGTACATACCGCCCAGGCTCCTCCTTTGATTTTAAATCCCTAACCTTTACAAAAATAATGTTTACCTCTGTTTTGAATTTCTACTAATCTAACCTGGCCAAAGAGACCTAAACAAGCTTAAATCTTCACTAATTTTTTCTTCATTTCCTCTAAAACATATGGAATATGTTTGCTTTATTGTTTTAAGGAGTTGTTTTATTGATCCTTTTATATGATCCTGTAGCACAAAAGGTTTTGATATAGTGGAACAGCGAGCTGTTAATCTAGTAATAACAATGATATACTATCAAGACCTGGTGTATATGTGGCCTTATCAGTTCCTAGCCTTTTCACTGCTGCTTTCATTTCTACCCTCTTACTTTAAAACATTTCCCCAGTTGTTCCAGGAAATGGATTCCCAGTGCTGGCCAGCTCTCCTTCTCTTGCTATTGCTTCTCAGGGAAGTAACAATCCCTGGGGTTAGTATCCCTGTCATTTCTCTTCCCGTCTTTAATTTCTCATTAGTGTTTTGTCAGGGGGACAGCTTTTACCTTTGCTCCTTTATTCTGAAAATATATTTCAAGACCCCATTATTTTCCACTGAAATATTTCCCTGTGGTTTGGCTTATAACCCTTTCACTCATGGCTAACGCTAAAATCTCTCCTTCTTCTGCTTATTTTTACACATGGCACCTCCAAGCCCCTTGTACTAAATTTCTCTATATATTTTTGAAGGCTTTCTGCATATAAAAGTTTTATATCCCTTTCTCCACTTTACTGTAGTGGCCTGCATTATTCCAACTCTGGTGAGTTTTAACTTTAAACATTTTCAATGGCTGGATCTTTAGCAGTTTCTTAACTATATTTCTTTTTTTAAAAATTTTTTATAGTATGTGTCCCAGGAGCTCTCAGAAAAACCAATCAGGGTGCTTTTGTCTCTCTTTCAAAGCCAGTTCTTTGCTGATTCCTGTCATATTCTTAGCTGGCTATTGAACTCATATTTGGTCATCTTATGTACATTCTCCTGAAAGTTGGATAAAATACATGAATGTTTCTTTCTGTTTTTTCCTTGTGGTTTCTTGCCCTCAAATACATTTTATATAATATAAAATTTGGCCTCTGAAACCAGGACTCTTGTATTTTCTCAATCTAGTTGTTACCATGACTTTCTGAAATGTTATTATATAAAAAATATTTGAGCTCATCTTTTATCCCATAGATATTTTAAAATGAAAAAAAAAACATTAGGGAAGAGAGAGAGAGAGAGAGAGAGAGAGAGAGAGAGAGAGAGAGAGAGAAAACAAGGACAAGGAAGAAAGAAGACATACATAAAGGGTAAAGCAAATGAGGCAAAATGTTAAAAAAAAAAGACATGAATAAAAAACATCTCATGCTAAAATAAAGCACTATATTCCCACAAAGGAATTGGGAGAACAATGACTATAGACGACTTTCCAAACAATATGGGGCATCAGATTTAGGCTAAGAAAAACAGAAAGCCAAGAAAGAGTATGATTAAAGAATTTAAAATTATAGAAAATATTCTTGTTCTTCACTACAAAGATCTCCATAGTAACAAACAAACAAACAAAGCAACAACAAAAACAACAACAAAAACCTTTCATTTCTTTAAGGAAGTCAGTATCCTGGTATTTCATTGGCCATGGAGGTTACTCTACTATCCTGTTATTTTCACTCCTGCAAATATCACATGGCATCATTTCTCCTCCTCGCTCCTCTCTCTCCTCCCTCCTCCACTGCCATTTTAGTATCTATTATATACAAGCACCCTGTGCACATTATTTCATTTAATCTTCATTATTATCTGCAAGTTAGTAATTATCCCATTTTTTGTTTGTTCGTTTTGTTTTGTTAATTCTCACCTGAAGCTGTTTTCCCATTGATTTTTAAGGAGAATGGAAGAGAGAGGAAAAGACAGAGAGAAACATCGATGTGAGAGAAACACATCAATTGGTTACCTCCCTGGTCGGCAAACCGCGGCTCGCGAGCCACATGCGGCTCTTTGGCCTCTTCAGTGTGGCTCTTCCACAAAATACCACGTGGGGGCGCGCATGTACAGTGTGATTGAAACTTCGTGGCCCATGCGCAGAAGTCGGTATTTTGTGGAAGAGCCACACTCAAGGGGCCAAAGAGCCGCATGTGGATCGCGAGCCGCAGTTTGCCGACCACTGGGTTACCTCCTTCATGAGCCCCGACCAGGGCCCGGGCTGGGGAGGAGTCTGCAACCAAAGTACGTACCCTTGACCGGAATTGAACCCAGGGCCCTTTGTTCCACAGGCCGAAGCTCTGTCCACTGAGCCAAACCTGCTAGGGCTAACCCATTTTTCAAATGAGGAAACTGAGGCCTCAAAGGCTAATTTCTCAAACTGATTCAGCTAGACCCTGATTTGGGACAAATACTAAGACATATATATCTACATATACCCTCTTTCCTCTGTCCGTCTCCAATAACAACAATAAATTTTAAGAGGAGAATTTTGCAAAAAGTCAGAGAGATAAAAGCCACAAACAGATAAGCCATACAATCAGTGGTGACATCAGCCCATTCTCTGGCTGTGACATGTGCCACACATCACAGTCTCAGCTCAAGGTCTTCACCTGATCAATGGCCTTTGTCTTTTCTCCCTCCCCTTCCCATGTTCCTCTCCTGTAGTGAACACATCCAGTCTGTTTTGGCTACATCTGTATACAAGTGTTATTCCTCCTGTGATCCGCCCCATTCGATATGAGGTAGCAATGACTGCTGTCCACTCATTCACCCAACAAATACCTATTGAACATGAGCGAAATGCCATAACCTGTGCTAGGTGCTCTGGTATCTAGACTCACCATCCCCATCCTGAGTCTACTGGGAGTTGCAAACAAATGAACAAGGAATGTATTTAATGAGAGGAGTACTGTGTGCAATAAGGTAGTCGAAAAGGACTCTAGGAGGAGAGGGTATTTACCTGAAACCTGAAAGATGAAAATGATACGAGCAGGGGGAAAATGGTAGAGGCAAGACTGTTTGATGGAGAGTTTTTAATAGACTCAACAGCATGAGGAAACCATGACATGTTCAAGGAATTTAGAAAAGTCAGTATGCAGGGTAGGAAGTATGAGGGATGAAATGATGAAGTATTTCCATGACTGTTCATATTGTGGTCATCTTTTTCACTGAATAAATTAGTATCTGAAATGGTCTTCGTTTTCACCTGATGTCCCTTGCGTTTCATCTATGGAGCCTCTAGCCCTTGGCTTGGCTTGAAATCATGGTTTGCAGATATCTGCTCTGCTTTTCAAGACATAAATCAATACTCTTATGAAAAGGAAGCCTTTGTTCTCTTTCATTAGGAAGAGCTTCCCCAACCGCAAAGATGTTTATTTGTTTTGTTCCAACTTTCTGCCTGGACAAGCAGGACCTAAGTGAGAGTCCCTAGAGGCTGGGCTGGACGCAGGCTGGAGTGTTTCTGGCCAGTGGGTAGAAGAGCAACTTGCTCAAGGAGATCCAAGGATGGAATGGAAATCCAAAGCCAGGGAGAAAGTTTAAAGGCTCAGCCTCAAGAGGCAAGGCCAGAGGGGCAGAACCCACCCGCTTATCCAGGAACAAGGCATTTGGCTAGGAGGCGAGTGAGTACTAGCCTAGAACAAGGGATTTGGACAAGAGAATGGGAGCGGACCCTGGACATGCTCCAGGAAAAGTTGGAGTTGTCCCAGGGACATTTTTACAGGGCACATATGGTCTCAGCTGTGAGTGAGGAAGGAGCTGTTAAGGGCTAAGCTGGTCCTTAAGGAGGTATCAATCTTTTTGGGGTAAACATATGTGAGAACAAAAAAAGAAAATTACAATGTTATCGGAGAAGTTCTATAATCAAGGCATGTGCCAAGTGGGAGCAAACTTGAGGGTTTTAATGAAGACTTCATAGGAGTGGCATGTGACAGACTGATAGGAGTCAGATGATGGGACAAAGGTAAGAAAAGTCTAGGCAGAGCAAACCACTTGGACCAGGGTTGATGTAAAAGACCATCATGTTGTATGCAAGGATCAGTGGCTACTGTAGAGCCATCATTTATGTGGATTACACAGAAAGCATGTTGAGACCTCTTAGGTATAAACTAAGGAGCCAGCCTGGTGCAGGTAGGGCTAGGATTGAGAAAATTCACCATACTTTTGGCTTCAGAAGGTCATTTGGAGAGAACAACATAGACTGATGAACAGGGACAGATCCAAAGACAGAGAAACAGCGATCAGACTATCAGTCCCTAGAGGGAAAGTAGGGGAGGATGGGGCAAGGGGAAGAGATCAACCAAAGGACTTGTATGCATGCATATAAGCCAAACCAATAGACACCAACAATAGGGGGATGAGAGCATGAGTGGGAGGGGGGGGTAGGTTGGGGGTTAATGGGGGGATGAGGACACATTTGTAATACCTTAACCAATAAAGAATTTTTTTTTTTAAAAAAAGATAATTTGGTGCCATCTGGGTTAGCATTGACATGCTAAAGAATTGGACCTATTGGCTAGCACCGGAGTCTCAAGATGGTGATAACCAAGTTCCTCGTAAGGTGATGATTAAGATGGTTCTGGTCATATAGCATCTGCCTTGGGTTTATAGGGTTTTATAGGCCTATACAAATAGGATGAGCTTCTGAACAAGGCTGGAGTCCTGGTGGTAGAAGTGTAGGGCAAAATAGGAAATTAAAGCCTAGATACAGTCATAAGGAGAAGACAAATATTGGGAGGTCATTGACAAGGCTGATTCTTGGTGGGCTTGTAACATATACCAGTTGCCAATCTTAGGGGAACAAGGCTAGTTCCAGACCCCAAGGGCCCGATCCTCCCAAAAGATATGACTAGCTCGTGCAGGATCATTTCCAAACCTGAGCAGGATTGAGACTTTGGAGTGAAAAATCTTTGGAACCTGTGACTGAGTAGGAGCCAAAGAGGCTGTGCTGATATTAATCAAAGGGTTTTCTGTGCCATCATGAAAAATCTAGGCTTTATTGTTTGGGCAACTAGTAATTTTTGAAGAAGTTTGAGAAGTGAACAAACATAGTACTTATTTTTGGAAAACGACTCTGGTGGTGCTATGGAGGGCTTGCAAACTTGGAATCCTAGGAGGCTTTTTGCCTTACTAAGAGCTACCTGATAATGGGTTGAATTGAGTTAATGGCATTGGGGGTGGAAATAGGGTATACCAATTTATTCCTTTATGAATTATTTTATTTGAAAAAGATGTGGTTTAAGACTTTTTGAAAAGACAGTTGCATTACATGTGTTCCTTTACAGATCATTGAGCTTCACCTTTAAATGGAGAGATGGATTCTTTAGATGTTTATCCATCTTTCTCCTAAACCTATATTAAAATCCTTCTGTTAATTGGGAAATACCCTTGATTGCCATTAGTGTCTTTTTTTCTCTTCTTTTAAATGTAAGACTTAGCTCTGTTACTGTTAGGTCTGATCAAATAATTGAATGGATCCCCCTTCCCCTGGGAACTAACCTTTAGATCAGCGGTTCTCAACCTGTGGGTTGCGACCCCTTTGGGAGTCGAACAACCCTTTCACAGGGGTCGCCTAAGACAATTGGAAAACACATATATAATTACATATTGTTTTTGTGATTAATCACTATGCTTTAATTATGTTCAATTTGTAACAATGAAAATACGTCCTGCATATCAGATATTTACATGACGATTCATAACAGTAGCAAATTCACAGTTATGAAGTAGCCACGAAAATGATTTTATGGTTGGGGGTCACCACAACATGAGGAACTGTATTAAAGGGTCGCAGCATTAGGAAGGTTGAGAAACACTGCTTTAGATCATTTCACAGCCAATGTTCCCTTTTGCTTAGACCACATTCCTCTTGCTAAGACCATTATCTTTACCCTCAGGACCCGCCCAGAGAATTCTCCGCCCAGAAAAAGCCCGCATAGAGTCCTTTAAAATCTCCGTCTCCCTGTCCCTCATTGCTGGCGCCATTTTGGGGCTCAGCCTATCTGGTTTTCCAGATGACCTAATAAATTCACAACTCTTCACCCCTTTCGGCCTGTGCATTCCTCCTTCGGTGACCCTAACAGTGACCTCCTGATAGGATATGGAACCTTAAGCTACCAGTTGCCTTTTCCTTGACATGAATGAAATCAGGTAATAGATTGGAGATGAAGGATAAGGTAGATGCTTCAAGTTCCTGGTCCCCTAGGTGGAGCAAAGGGCCTAGTTATGCTCTGAGTCAGGGAGACTAAGATGACTGAGAATAAAGATTTGTGGCTACTTCAAAGTCTTGGCCAGGTGATGCAATACGGAGAGAAAAACCTTTCACAAGAATGAAGTTTGAGCAGATTGGGTTTCATGAGATGACTTGGGAAGTTTTCCTCACGGGCACATGCAGGGATCCCAATAGCAAGTGATAATGGGCTCCCGGCAGCTCTGCACATGCATTGAATTTGTACTAGATAATTCACATGAGAGGCAATGAGCTAAGCCCAGTATTAATTTCAAGCCACCTCCCTTTCTGTTTAAAGGAAACCCATGCTGCTTTATGTAATTATCACATTTGGCTGAACTTTGTCTATTTTTTTAATTGGCATCCATCCCAGATGTCAGGTAGCTTTGTGTAAACCAGTGGTTCTCAACCTTGGCTGCACATTAGAATCACCTGGGAATCTTTTTAAAATCCTGATTTCTGGGCCTCATCCTCCGGAAATTCTGTTTCTCAAAGAAATTTGCATATTAGCCTTTCCTGGTGATTCTAATGTGCAGCCAAGGTTGAGAACCACTGGTCTAAACTAAGGCAAATGGTCTTTCTTTGCTCCTTTTCTCTTTTCCTTCCCTTTCTTTTCCTTTCCTCCCCCACCTCCTCTTCCCTTCCTTTGCCCTTCCTCCCTCCCTCCCTTCCTTCTTTCATTCCTTCTTTCTTTTCTTCCTTGATTTCAATATTTTGAATCAGCCTTTGTACTGGTGAATATAGGGTAGTATTGGTAAGTATGTTGCATACATGTTATCCTATATAATAAAAGGCTAATATGCAAATTGTCCCCTTGAGAGTTCGACTGACCGTGAATTCGACCGCTCGCTATAACGTGCTCTGACCACCAGGGGGCAGTGCAGAATGAGCTGGGGAAGGAAGGCCCTGGCTGGCAGCCAGAAAGCCCCGATCGGTCCTGATCGATGGCCAGGCCTAGGGACCCTATCCGTGCACGAATTTCGTGCACTGGGCCACTAGTAGGTATATGTTGTTAAATTAAAGGATATTGGCAATTCTGTTTGCAGCCCATTCTGTAGGCAAGTTTTGGTCTCCTACTTCCACTCAAGAATTAAACATTTTAATATACTCTTCACTCACAAAATGAGACAAATATTATCTTTACCCTTGAAGATGAAGTATAAGTGTAAAATGGAACCTCTGACTCAAACGTTTCTGACGAAATCTATTTTGTTATCCATACAAAACCAGAAATAAACCCATCTCCAGGGATGAGATGAATAGTCCCGATGCAACTAAAAAATGTGCAAGCGTTGATTTTGAAGTCGCTGTGATGCTTAGAGCAGCGGTTCTCAACCTGTGGTCGCGATCCCTTTGGCAGTCGAAAGACCCTTTCACAGGGGTAGCCTAAGACCATCCCGCATATCAGATATTTACATGATGATCCATAACAGTAGCAACATTACAGTTATGAAGTAGCAACGAAAATAATTTGATGGTTGGGTCACAACATGAGGAACTGTATTTAAAGGACCAGAAGGTTGAGAACCACTGGCTTAGAGGAACACCTAGGGATTTTGCTGTTCCATTTCAGGATACTCCACAAAAAGCAAAATGCATTTTAGGGGTGTTTCGGGATGCAAAACCTTAATCATTGTAATGTCTTACCTAGTACAGGGCATCAGCGACCCCCAGACTTTGGAGCATACCGTGTCTACACGTGTATAGTTCCCTATGGGTAGATCCTACTCTTCCAGGCAGAACCTCTCCTTGCTGGGAACAAACATTTAATATGGTTTCGAGAAATCGGAAGCATCAGAGGAGGACTCTGGCTTGGAACTGAATCATGCAGAGAAAACCAATGGGTGTGATGCCTCCATTTCTGCAGGCGGGCTGTGGCAGAGCTGTTAACAGCAGCTACTTCCTTATTTTGGCAGGAGCATCTGCTTCCTGGGTGGGCCCCTTGAAGTGTGATTCTGGGAGTCCTTCCTGGAACTGAGCCTGAAGTCTGTTTCCTTGGCCTCTCAGGATTCTGTGAGCCACCCAAATCTCCTAATAAAACCCTTTCTTCTTCAAGTAAGTAGAATGGATTCTGGTATCACAACTAAGCAGATTAGTCTATCTGATAATTGCTCTTGTAGGGCTGACAACATCGCTGGCAGCTATTTTCAACTGGGACCAAACCAAACGGAATAATAGCAAGACCATAGGCAGGAAGGGAAATGCTTGGGGGGAGGGGGGTGGGAGGGAGGAGGAGGGAGAGGGGGATCTAACTCCTTTGGCCGCACTCATTTAGTTTTGTATGGCCAACAAGATGATTTGAGCATCTGAACGAGGCTCTCTTCTATTCATTTCTTGTAAAATAATGCTCCTGATGTAATGTAGAATATGTATCTTGAAAATATTTGCCCATGGAGCTATTCTGATATTAGTCTGGTATTTTGATGGTGGCATCTCATTTTGTAAAGTGGTCATCTCAGACATCACTTCTCCATGATCTTGATTAGTGCCTGAGACAGTATACATTTGTCTAGAGAATAAAACATTTTTCAGTCATAGAAAAACAACAACAGCAAACTACCTACATAAATGCCTTTGCTCTACCCCTGAATCTGAAATTCTGGGGCTAACGACTGGAACCCTGTATTTTGAACAAAGTTGCAAATTCATCCTTCAGCATGCTGAGTCCCAGGATCAGTGCTTTAGAATACCAAGCAAATATTATTTTTAGAGAACTCTAATAACTTTATTTTAAAATGGTTAAAAGTTGTTAACAAATTGACCACCTGGTTTTCAGTTCAGTAACTTTCACTCAGCAAGTTAAACATTGCATATCAAAAAGCTATTTCCCAGAGATGAAACTTTAATAATCTTTGCAACTATCTATTAAAATTCACAGCCAATAGTTTAAATATTGAAAACAAACGAAAAAATTGAACTTCTACCCAGTCATCTTTTCCCATCTTTTGAGCCTTTTCTGGTCTGTATCATAGGAAAAATCATCTCCAGGAATCTGGAGCAATTTACAATTCTCTTTCATTTAATTTAACATTTATTGAATGCTTAGCGTATGGTATTCATTGTGCTATACTCTAGACATGACATGAAGTAAATAATATAAAGTAGGAGAGATGGCCACATGGACGGACAGGTTTGATATAATGTGCCGAGGACTGTGACAAGGATCAGCACATGGTGTGTAAGAACCTAGATCAGTGTTCGGCAAACTGCGGCTCGCGAGCCACATGCGGCTCTTTGGCCCCTTGAGTGTGGCTCTTCCACAAAATACCGACTTCTGCGCATGGGCCACGAAGTTTCAATCGCATTGTACGTGTGCGCCTGCAGGTGGTATTTTGTGGAAGAGCCACACTCAAGGGGCCAAAGAGCCGCATGTGGCTCGCGAGCCACAGTTTGCCGACCAGGGGCCTAGATCATTGATGCTCATGTGTGGCCACACACTGAAATCATTTGAGATGCTTTTTAAAAAATGCCGATGCCTGGCTCCGACTTCCAGAATTTCTAATGTATTGCTCTGAGGTGTGTGGCCTGGGCATCAGGATTTTTAAAAGCCCCCTTGGCTGACTGTAAAATGCAGCTATGATGAGAATCCAGGTTTCGCAGTAGTAGGTTCTTGGAGGGCGCGATTCCTTGAGACAAGCCTTGAAGTCCATAAAGCAGATGTCACCATTAATCAGTCGCTCTGCATCCCAATCTAACACGCCATTTGCTCAAGTTACCGTTCTCCAGATGAACAAAGCTAATTCAAATAGAGAACAAAGCCACAAGAAAGTGATCCACCCCCCCTAATATTTTTACAGTGTACAAAGCAGTTTCACATATTGGATCTCCTTTTGACTCTTCCCACAAGGCTGTGGGGAGTGAAAGAAAATGGGTGGGGCTGTTTGCAGAACTCTGAGGGTGAAGTTGCCATGCATGTTAGGGAGTTCTACTACCTAGCTTTCCCCGTGCAGGAGTGGGCTCTGTTCCAGCAGCTTTTCTTATTCTTGGGTTAAGTCAAGAAAATTCAAGTGAAAATACTTTGGACTTGAGTTTAAAAAAAAAAAAGAGAGAGACATCTGGAGAAGAGAATGATGCAAGGCTGTATACTTGGGTGGAGGTCAAAGGAAAGGCAAGGGATTTGGTGGCCAAAAAGCAAGTGAAAGGGGTTTGATGGGCCGTGCTACCATGACTTCGCAATAACAGAGAGCACTTGGGAAAATCAGCAGGTCATGTTGAAAACAACACATTCTGAGAAATGATGACAGATCCATTTATTTGCAACTTGGATTAAGCTCCTAAAAATGAACAAAGGAGGCTGCTGAGAGAAATTGTGCTACAAGAAGAACCCTCGGAAAATGCAAACTCAGGCTTTGCTTATCGGAGAGCCTGCACTTAGTTTTAAGATAAATAAAAATGCCTTAAAGGCAGCTGTCAGTACGTGCACTTTGCACAAGCAATTTACTGGTAACCTCTTTGTTCAAGGTTAAGACATATATTTTTTGGTTAACGGGGCATGGGTTAGCTTTGTGTGATAGAACTTAATTGTGCCATAAAATAATCAGGCTCTTTAAAAACTATTAGGCTGCAGAGTCATGCTAAGTCATCTATCCAGAGAGAGCCTGCATTTCCTAATTAGAAACAGATAGTGTAAGGGTGGTGCCACTTGTAACCATTTAGCTGCACGCCCTTTTGGATTCATGTGGAGATGAGTGAAATAATAAAATGGAGACAAACCTATATGTCAAGAAAACAAAATCATTTGGGGTAGGAAAAAAAATTGTTTTCTGTAGTTCTCCCTGGAGTCTATATGGGGAGAGGAAAATGGAAGTTACAATTGACTGCCTCCTTTTTTTTGGTTATTTGTTTAAGATGGATGGCTTCTCTGACCTCTGCTTGCCTTTCCCCCATTCGCTCCATCTCCCCAATCTTATAACGATTGGGATTGCCCACTGGTGTGGCTCAGTTGTTGAGCATGGACCTATGAACAAGTAGGTCATGGTTTCATTCCTGGTCAGGGCACAGGCCCAGATGGTGGGCTCGATCCCCAGTAGGGGGCATGCAGGAGGCAGCCAATCAATGATTCTCTCAGCACCGATGTTTCTCTCTCTCTCTCTCTCTCTCTCCCTCTCCCTTCCTCTCTGAAATCAATAAAAAAAAAATTATCTATCTACATATGTATAAAAGCCAAGCGAGCCCTAACCGGTTTGGCTCAGTGGAGAGAGCATCGGCCTGCGGACTCAAAGGTCTCAGGTTTGATTCCGGTCAAGGGCATGTACCTTGGTTGCGGGCACATCCCCAGTAGGGAGTGTGCAGGAGGCAGCTGATCGATGTTTCTCTCTCATCGATGTTTCTAACTCTCTATCCCTCTCCCTTCCTCTCTGTAAAAAATCAATAAAATATATTTAAAAGCCAAGCGGCTGGACCGACGGGACTGGAATGACCAGAACGACTGGTCACTATGACGCACGCACACTGCGGCTTGCCAACCAGCCTCCTGCGGCCCCTTCCCCTGGCTGGCCCAGCCCCCGATTGGCCCCCCAAACCCTGATTAGGGGTGGGGCTGGCTGGCCAACTTCCAGCGGCCCCTCCCCACGACCGGATTGGCCTGAGTGGGGTGGGCTGGCCGGACCCCAACCGTGCACAAATTTGTGCACTGTGCCTCTAGTATATATATAAAAAGATTGGAACTGGTGACTCTCCCAGATGTCCCCTAACTCCCTATGCTTAATACTCTTAGTGCTTAACTCCCTAAATAGTGATTGTGTTTCTATCACCTCAGCAACTGAACTTAGCTCTTTGCAGGCTTTTACTAAATATTGGTTGCAAAATTGAATGTTTTGGCAATTCCTATTTGTATTCTTTGCTGAGACTGTTCTTTTTCTATACAACACTGTCTTCTTAACCTCCATTATCCCTCTTGACCACCTCTGGAATATGCCTATTCTGAACATCATTGCTGAACTCTAGCAGAAATGCTGTCATCTCTATCAAAGCTTTCTTGTTTCAAAGAAGGCAGCATAAAGTAAGAGTTCAGAGTATGGCCTCTCGTGCCAGCTGTCTACCTCCACCATTTGTTAGCGATGGGGATTTGGACAAGTAACTCAATCTTTTTGCACTTCAGTTTACCCTTCTGCACTGGAGAGAATGGTCGTTTCTATCTCATAGCACCATTATTAGAATTAGATGAGCAAATTTTTACAAAGCATGTAGAATAGTGCCTGGTATATATGAAGTGCTATAAAATATTTGTTAAATAAGTTTTTATTGTATAAAATCAATTAGCAGTGGACTCATCTTCTATTTTCTTTTATGTTTGACTTCTGTGAAATTGTTTCTTATGAATCCTTCAGTGTGTGTTGATCACATAACTCCAAAAATGCAATTGAATAAAAACAATTCAACGGGGTGAGGGTATAAAGAATGCAAATAGGTGAATTTGGAGGAAATATGATAGTGTCAGGAAGAATGATTCTGCTTTCTCTCTCTAACATTTATTGCCCTGATGGTACTTAAAGGGATTGGAAAAATTAGGTTTATAGTTGTTTGTATGGAAAAAAATGCAAGTTATGATTATTGCAATAGCTATATTAACTCAAAAGAATGTCACAATGCAACTGTAAACCTACTTTCGTCCTGCTTTAATTATTTATTTGCTATAAAACTCACCACACTAGAATATGAGCTCCATGAAGACAAGCAGTTTGTTTTGTTCACTGTTAGACCCTCACTGCTGTATTGGGTGCTTGTCTCAAGGATTTCTTGAGTGAACAGTGAATGAAAAAGTGGCAGTCATTGTATCCTTAGCTGAGTTTTAGTGGGTTTTGGGGTAGCTTAGAGTTTGGTCAATATCTGGAATGGAGTTCCTTTTCTCTTTCTTATAATATAGTTACTATTTTTAACACCACTCAAATATAGTAAAAATACAATATAAACCAAAGAGGTTGAAAGGGAATTATTTTGTAAGGGTTAACATTTGTGTACACCTATGAAATTATCACTGTAAACAAGAGAGCAAATATAACATATCCATTATCCCCAAATGTTCTGTGCTCTTTATAATCTCTGCCCCACGCTCCCCAGGCAACCACTGCTCTGCTGTCCGTCACTATAGATTAGTTTGCATTTCTGTTTCTTGATCAATATTATTAGAAGTCTGTTTATTTTATTAATTCTTTCAAGTAACCAACTTTTGGTTTGTTGTTACTCCAATTTTCATCAGTTTTCTATTCATTGATTGCCCCTAGTAGTTTATTTGACCATTCTTGTCTTAACTTCTTAACTGGATAGTCGCGTCACTAATTTTCAGACTCTATTTCTTTCTAAAATTTAAGGCTATAAATTTCCCTCAAATTACCAGTTTTGTTGTACCCTATGTTTTGCTATATTTATTATCATCCATTTCCAAGTAGTTCATAATTTTCATTAGGATTTCTTTTTTGACTGAATCAAGTCAAAAGCACTTTTTAAAAATTTACCAATATATGGGGTTTTAAAATCTATCCCCTATTTACCACCTTCTAGTTTAATGGAATTAGAATTGCGGTCAGAGAATCCATTTAGTTGATGTTGATTCCTTGACATTTAGTGAGGCTTGTTTTTCAAGCTAGTGATGTGCCCTGAATCCCATTCTAGTCCTATTTGGAGGAATTACAAGATGGGGAAACAGGTTCTACCCATCTTCCATTATAGAAACACAGGGGTCCCTGCCCTCTGAACTGTAGAATATGGAAATATGTCTTAAGTTTAGCCAGTAAGGTTCCCTTGCCCATGGCTTTGAATAAAGCAGGGCTGGGGTCAGTTAGAGATCTTCCCCCAGCCAATATGGAGGAGTTGAGAGGCCAGTGGTGTGGCAGCCAGAATCTAGTATCCATTCCTGTGTTCTGAGCGGACTATGTGCCTATGACCAGCTTCCCTTGATTTTCTGCCAGAGCCTCATCCCCCACCCTTTCAGTTGATTCTCTAAGTTACAGATGATAGTGCCAATTCATTCCTTTTCTGTTTAACTGAACCAAAGTCATTTACTATTACTTAAAACCCCAACAAGTGTAGAAAGGTAATACTCTGAGGGAATGAAAGTCTATTAGTATTTGTTTTAGTTTGCTTACTCTTACAACTTTCTCCCCAACAGGCACTATTTATTTTCTTCAATTAGCAGATAAAGAAACTGGGGCTTCAAGACTTTAAATAGTGTGCCACACAGCTTGTAAATAAATAGTGGAGTCAGGACACAATATTCCCGATTCTTGAACTGCGATCTTAACCCTTCCATATTTTTAATAATTTGTCAGCCTTTTTCCTGGCACTAATCTACACTAATAAAAGAGAAAGATGCAAATTGACTGTACCTTCACGACGCCCACCAGCCAATCAAGAATGAGTATGCAAATTAACCCAACAAAGATGGTGGGTTAATTTGCATACACAGACGCCGCTCCGGGCCTCTGGTCAGCATGGGAAGGCAGAAAGGCGGCTCTGGCCAGAGCGAGGGCGGTGCTGGCAGCCAGGGGAAGGAAGGCCCATTCTTGCACGAATCTTTGTGCATTGGGCCTCTAGTATTCAATAAACTGAAAGGTTCAATACAGGTTGACAAGTGCAATCCAGGAATCGCTGAGGTACTGAGAGTTCAAAGACTAGATGCTGCTGCAAATATTCATACATTCTTCCATTTAAATTGAGAAAGAGTATTTCTCCCAGGCATTTTATTTAATGCACACTGTGAGATACGTGTTTAGGGATTGACCTTCTCTTACCTGCCTACCCCAGTCCCCCAATCTACACATTTGCTACACGTGCCTTGGCAGCATACATAGCATCACCCAGAGGACTTGGTGACTTAACTTACTTCATCATCTCCCTAGCCTAACAGAGAGGTCCTTTTAGGTCATGCACCACTTTTCCTCCTGTTGGTTTATTGACAGTTTGTGTGTTCATGCTCATTAAGTAACTTCTTGCAACCTTGGCTAAATAAATTGGTAAAAGGCTGAACTCATAGTCAGCATTGCTTCATAGCACACACATGCAGAGCTCATAATATATGTGACAGTTGACTCACTTAAATCACCCAATTAATTTTTTGTAGTCTTGTATAAATATAATAAAGTAGCTATAGAAATGAAAGATGTTTTCAAGTTAAATTTGACTCCACCGGACTCGTAGAACCAGAGTTAACTTAGGTTTCATTTTAGGTGATTTTACAGAAAGGTTTTTTTTTTTTTTGTAGGCAAAATATTCTAAAAGGATTGAAGTTGTTTCTGCCTCCATTTTTCTTAATTGCCTTCTTGAAAAGCCTACTGATTTTATAATCTATTAATTTGCAGGGGAAAAACTGTACTCTTTTGTTGATGTAGAAAGTTTACTTGACCAATAATGCACATATGTGTATAGAACTCAACCTCATCTTAAATATATTTGGTTTCAAATCACATTTTATTGGCATTTTCGTTATTTCTTGGCTTTTCCCATTAGAAGAATACTTCAGTGCCTTAAGTGGCACATTCAAACTTAAGTGAAATAGAGCGGTGAGGACATTTGACGAGAGGTTAATTTAGATAAGTTCTAATGGTTGGTCTTCCTCTCTCTTTGTTGATGGAGACACTGATGTTGCCATGACAATTCAGGCTTTGTCAGGAGACAGAAGTAGCAAGGGTCCCACAAATGGTAGCCAGGCGCACAAATCAAATTCACCTCTTCTCTGTCAACAGAGCTTTGTTTTTGGAGAGGAGTAAAATGAGAATATAGAGTTAAAGGAGAAGATGTAATTTCAGCTGTCACGTACCCGTTGAATTATTCTGGTAAAAATGCTAGTGTCTTCCACGTGACTTAGGGAGCCATGAAAATTAGGCACACGGATTATAAATCTGTACAAAGAGAGGGAGAAATGGCACAGGAGTGGCCGAGGGAAATCCATTTTGGGATGAAAACCAAGAATCCCTCATTCTGACTGACTGCGTTGTTATTCCCTCAGCAACTGATGATATAATTTGTTGGACTTGGCTTTAGGAAAAGCTTATCTCTCCTAAGTATGTAGGAAGTGAAGTAGAAACAGGTAGGGAGTGGATATGCAAGAGCTGCAAGAATCTTCCTTTGATTCCCCTCTTCTTAATAATGGCCGCTAAAGGGACTCGGATTGCCTATACATTATTTCACTCTGGCTTAGACTCTGTTTATGGCAGACAAGTAAAATAGTAGATTTGGTTGTTCTGCCCAATTAACCAATCTAAAAGGAGGAATAACAACAATGGTTGCTGATATAATTACATGAAAATTACTGAAAGTATTTACTATACTTACTATTTATTTACTTTTTAGTTTGTCATGTACACCAGGCTTATTAGGAATAAAACTGCCTTAGAAATGCAATTTGAACTTTTTTCCTCATTGAACTGTACTTCCTCACAAATACACTTTGTCATGTCTGAACGAGAATTTACTATGCCTGTAAATTACTTTTAGTTCTGCAAATAAACAGAACACTTAATTATTGGGCTGTTGCCTGTATGTTATAGGCAACATGTTCTAAAGAGCATGAGATTTGGATTCAGAAGACTGACATTCTAGCTTAGCCACTTACTAGCTCTGTATTTCCAAGAAAAGAAAAAACCTGGGAGCTGTTGTTTCTGATCTGTGAAACAGGATGCATACATTTCAGGACTGTAATGAGAAATTAATCAGACAATATACATGAAAGTTGCCTCTGAGCTGCCAGGTACTTTATAATACTGTCACTATTACTAGACTTGTTGGTTTTCACCTGCCTGTTTAGCGAGTCAAGACACCGCATTTGACTTTCACCAGCTCTGAAAACCAAAAGGATGTGCAAATCCCGCGACTTGGACTTCTCCCCTAACTTCATCCTGTGATACCGAAGATGATTTGAAGGGAAAAGCCAGACACAGGTTCATAAACTGCCCAGGAGACATACTATAAACACAAAACCAAACCAGGCTTATGTCAGAGCAGGTGATTGAAAAATTAGAGGACTTGGGGCTGGAAAAGTCTGCAATCCCAGATGGTCCCCATCTAAGGAGCATTGTTCTCAGGGTGATAAGTGACTCGGGGAGGCCTGGACACACAGGTGGCTGGTGCTGGAGGGAACGCTCCACCTGTCTTTGTAATAATGCTCGCGGCCCTGCCCTGCCTTTCATCGGCGCTTCTTGACAAGCTTTGCAGACCTATCACTGCAGCGTTGAGAGGAGATGGTAAACCCATTTGGGAGAGAGAAATCTTAGAATCTTGTGATCAAGTAAATGTTTAAGGGTCTCCCCCTGGATTGGAACAGATCAAAGACATCCTGAGAATCCTCTTTAAGTGAATACGGTATATGATTTGTTTTAATTTTATTAAAACTATCTCTGTTTAGATTTGGCTTAGAAATTAAACATTTAAAAGCACTTACTATGTGTGGGACAAAGTGAAAGGCATGAGGATTATATAGAAATGAGTACACACCAGTTCTGCATTAAAGGAATTTGTACTTAAGGGATAGAAAGGCATCCATTCATAACTTGCAAAAATGTAAGCATTGTAAAAGTGGCATACGTTAATGTTAGGTGAACATAGGCAAGGAAGTGATTTTGGTGGAGTAATTGTGGAAGGCTTCATGGAGGAAATGGCGATAGAATAGTTAGTTGGATTTTTATAGAAGTACAAGGAATATGAACAAAAGGAATAGCTTAAGTAAATATACATGTATGTCAAAGTTTATGACAAATTTATAAATTAGCAAGTCATCTGGGATCACCAAGTACTTGGGATTGACTAGATTAAAGAGCACTTGTGTGTGACTGTATGGATGGGTTTGAAGACTAAGAGACAAGATCGACTGTGGGAGGTTGGAAGGTTAGGCTAGAGCAGTGGTTGCCAGCCAACCAGTGGTTCGGGTGGTCTGTGAGGTCTGAAAGGTTGGCAACCGCTGGGCTAGAGGACAGATTATTAAGACCTTGAAACTGAAAAGGAATTTGTTTTCTAATCTATAGAAAATAGGGGCAGGGATGGTGGACAGCTGATGAGTGGAAACCCAATAATTCTGGTGGAAATGTGGTCAGTGATTTAAGGAGGGAGGGACAGAAAGAGAAGGCAGTCGAATGACGATTATAATGAATCAACTGAATGATGTGGCTTGAAAAAAGTCAGATATTTCAGACGTCAGCTACATCTTATCTCTTATTAAATCCTGAAGATTAGGGAAGAGGAAAGTCAATGGCTACTCCAAGACCTTTTGCTGGTAACTGAGCAGATGGTGATGCTATTAATTAAGAAAAGACACAAATTTGGACAAGTGGGTGCAAGATGAGAAAGAAGAGATTAATTTAGCTTTGGATGTTTTAAGTTGGATGTGCACCTTTAAAAAGAATGAAGTTAGTATGAGGTTAGAAATTAATCTTGACTTAGAAAAGGCTCATGTCTTTCCCTAAGGTTGGTAGGTCCTTAGGTAAGAGTGAAAATGGAGGACCACATGCCATTTGTTAAATAAAATATAATCTAACCTCCCATCATGGCAAAATTGCCTTCATGTCTACCTGGAAGGCCGGGTGTGAATTAGAATTCTGTGCTAGAACCTGGTGGCTGTAGCTTAGGAAGAATCTCCCCATTCCCCTTGCCCCCACTCTGACCCTTCCCGTGAATGGCATGGCCTCAGGTGCACTTCTGGGAAGCTCCAGCCTACAGACTCAAGCTGTGTCCCCCATCCCCACTGCCTGCAACCCCCGTTCTCACAAACAGCCACTTTTGGGCCACTTCCAGGACCTGGATACATCGTGCACATCAGGAGTGTGGTCCCAAAGTCCAGAAGAAGACACTTGAGCCCTAGAAGCAGGCACAGCAAGATTCAGATAAGGAATCTGAAGTCCTGGGTATCCGGAGTGGGGTTCAGATGGGGAGGTGTAGGCTCCAGGTGAGCACATCCCATGTGCACTGTGAGCTACATACCCTATAGAGCAGCGGTTCTCAATCTGTGGGTTGCAACCCCTTTGGCGGTCGAACGACCCTTTCACAGGGGTCGCCTAAGACCATCCTGCATCTCAGATATTTACATGATGATTCAGAACAGTAGCAACATGACAGTGATGAAGTAGCAACGAAAATAATTTTATGGTTGGGTCACAACATGAGGAACTGTATTTAAAGGGCCAGAAGGTTGAGAACCACTGCTGTAGAAGTCAGGGTGGAATCCAGAAGACACACTCCTCTTTCCCTGCTCTAAAGGCAGTGATGAGAAGAGAGCAGATGAAATAGACTGCGTAGAGGAAGAACAGAGATGGAGGAAAAGCACCTACATTGAAGAGGTAAATAATTTAGAACCTGAAGATGGAAGGAGAGAGGAGACAAAGGGAGCATGTGCAGGGTACACTTTCAGGAAGTTTATCAGGAGAAAGGAGCAGCGGGAGGAAAGAGCTTATAGTCAATGAAGAATAGAAGTGTTTTTAATTATTTTAAAAAATTAAAAGCATTTTTATCAGAGGTCATCTTTTCTTGTTGAAGTGTTGAGTTGCAATTGTAAAAGGTCACCAAAGCAAGATTCGAGGGGTGAAAACACAATGGAACTTAGAACAAGGAGTGTAATTGATGAAGTCTAGATTTGTCAGTGCTAATCAGGGCACAAATATAAATGAGGACAGAAATATCGTTTTTTTGTGCCAAAAAAGTCTGTACTGACTATGCTTTATGCCAACTTGAGTGAATAAAGTTGGGATACGGAAGACAGTGTCTATGTAGGATGGTGTTTATGCTATTTCTGTCAATACCCTCATATTGATCTTTTGAATGTTCTTTTGCCTAATTTTATATATGAATCAGGAATGTCTGTGCTTCTGAGAAGGGAGTATAGGACATGTGTATTCTCTGAACCTAGGGCTGGGCCAGGAGAAGAACAAAGAGCATAAATTATGCCTTGGCATGGGCCAGCCACAGCCTCACTCAGTGTATTGGACAGACAACAGTCAAATGTATAAATAACACAAGACACCAGAGAACCATCAATAGGAAATAAGATTTTAGTTATAAAGAAAATAGATCAGTGTAGCTGGGCTGTGAGTCCAAAGATCTTAAATTTTAGTTTACATTTCCTCCTGGACTGTTTGAAAACCAGGATAAGATACTCCACTGACCACCTTAATTTCTTCATTTATCATGCTGGACTTGAGGTTTCCCTCCCTCAAAGCTCTGGGACCTATTGTCCTGCAATTTATTTCTTGGAAAGGCAAAATGATGAAAATGATGGAATCAGTGCTAGAATAGAGTGTGAGAGGCCCGGGACTCTGCTGTCCACTTACACCCCCCCACCCTCTCCTATTTCTGACTCTCCTTTGAAAGGCTTCTGAGTGTCTCTGTGTTGCACAATCAGAAAATATATGAAGTAGATAGTCTCTGAGGTCCATTCCAAGTATAAAACCTGTGACTCTACTAAGTCAGGTACAACGTAGCAGATGAGGTCGAGCTGGAGTGGGCCTTTGAAGCTGGGCCATGTATTTGGATTAGTGGGTAGGACGAGTGAAGATATTTCAAACAGGAAGAGAAGCAAAAGGAAAGGAGTAGTGAGAGGGATAATACTGGTTTCCTTGGCAGAGGATGTGTGGAATCATAAAGAGTCTTTTCTAGCTCAACTGTAGGGATTGTAAGGTAGAGCAGTGGGAAATAAAATTTAAGTACTTGCTTTTCAAAGGAGGGAAATGTTATTCCTGGAGACTCTGTCCAACTTAAAACTCAAATAGTTCAAAACAAATTCTCCCCAAGAAGGAATGCATTTTTGGAGCATATACATCGATAATTATTTCAGTGTCCATTTGCGTTGAGGTTAACTTTTTACATTTTCTTACTTTGCTGAGGGCTCCTTCCCAAATCGATGTCGGCGCTCTTTTGCTCTCTGTGGTGCTGTATCCCATCTCACTTCTATTCCCAAGTTACCCACTTGGGATTTGTTTTCAGCACTAACGTGAGCAGCACCATTTAATGCATTTGGATACCATCGTGAAAAGGTTTTTTTTTTTAAAAAAAAAAATGAGATTTGAAATGATAATCACAGTGCTTGCTCACATCAGAGAACCCACAGTCACTTTCAGAAATTCTGATTCAAGGGATCAAGAGAGGGTCTCAGGCCCCTGACAAAAGAGGGCTTGTGCTTCTCTTCACTGTGTTGTAGGTGACGGCGGGCGCATAAACAGGGTGCAATTAACTCTGTTTGCAAGTTCTGCAATTCTGCAAGAATTCAGCAAAGTGGATTTCTCATCCGTTCCAAGGTTGGCACACACATTTCTTTAACCCCACAATTTCAACTTTTTCATAATTTCGGATTTCATACACATAGGAGTATTGTGAAACCGGCCTGAAGGCAGCGGAGGGGTGCTATTGATCTTTGTTAACTCCTGAGGGATCTTAGCAGTGTGCCCTTGAGTCCACAGTGGCCAAATGACATTGTTCTATGCAGCTCACACTGGGAGGCGGTGAGGTAAGGTGAGAGAGTGGAGTCAGAATTCAGGTGCTCAGGACCTGGTTGCCTGCTACACATACCAAGGTGTATTGGCTGCTGAATTAGGTGGTGAGCATTTCTGATCACACGGGTCCTACCCATTGCTATCTCCTATGAAGCTGTAAAAGAGCAATTAGACAGCCAGTGACTTGTGAGTGAGCAGGATTGGAGGCAAACGTGTGTCTTGGACGGGGAGCAGAGTGAGGCTTGGTTGGCAGTTAGGCTACGTTGACACAGGGGAGGTGTGTGTGGGGGGGTGGGAGGGGGAACATATGGAGGCCGGGCCGAGTGTAGCCAAGAAGAAAGGTGAATCAGAGTGTAGTACAAAGCTTACAGCTGGAAGCAAGTTGCAGCCCAAAGCCCACAGTGATAGAGCTCTGTGTAGCCAATGCCAGAAGTCTAGGTGCAGAGTGGGAAAATCAAATCAATCATCGGGGTGATTCAGAGCCTCCAGATGTGTGTTGTCATCAGGGCCATCACTGGGGGGGGGTGTGGGGTACTCCCCCCGATATTTTCATTAGTTGAAATCATACTGAACTAGAGGCTTAAGTAGGAATAAGCCATAAAAGCCATCTGTACATTCCGTTTATAAGGAACTTGCATTAGGATGAGGAGTAGTTCCCGTTCTCTGCTTCAGTAGCCCTGACAGCATGAACAGGGGCTTCGACTTGGATCCCAGTGATAGAATTGTGTATAAGAAATGATGGAGCAGTTAATTTTCAAAAATAAATGTTATCTAGTTCCTTTAATCCCACTATCTGAAAGGCAAATGTATTTTATTTAACACACAATGGCATTAGACGTATAGGAAGGCAGCTATAAATGAATTGAATGAGCTGGAATAATTCAGCAGAGACCTACATGCACAAATTTAAAAATGAATTCTTAGATCAAACTTAGGGCAAAACAAGTGTATCATCAGAAATGAGGCCATGGAATTTTTTTTGTGTGTGTGTGTGTGTGTGTGTGTGTTTAAAGAGGATCTCATTGACAAATTTAATTTCTTCCGAAGGCCAAAGGCTGTGACTTACAAAACCCTTATAGTGCATAATAGAATGTTTTGTTTGGCCGAAATAGAATTTTGAATGCACAGTAGTAGACATGGGAAAGACCTTTGATCTTTTGGTTTGGCCACCAGAACACCAGAGCTCAGAATTTATTGCCAGGTCAGACCTTGGGTTCCCAAGCCAAACTATCAAGCAAATAGTTCAATTGGGAATACGGATTAGGTTTTCAGACTGGGTTCCGAAACGCTTGAAGAGATCTCTGAGTGAAGCAGACATAGAAAGCAGAGGATGAAGTTAGGGATATTGACATTGGGAACACTTAGGGCCAGGGATGCAGAAGAGCTCAATGTTGGTGTCCCCAGGGATACGGGCATGTCACCTTCAGAAAGGAGAGGGCGGGGGGGGTGGGGGGTGGGGGCAGGGTATTCGACATTCTTGACTTTAGGTAGTGGATAACTCCACCATTTTTATTCTTTCTCATCGTCTAATGGGAGAAAAAAAACTTACTCCAGTTTTTTTTTTTTCCTCCCCACAAACACTTCTTCGGTGCCTACCTTGCTCTGTGCCAAAACCAGCTTCCTGGTTCATGGGGGCTGACATTCTAGAGGGGAAGATAGTCAATAAGCAACTAACAAAAATGAATAGATACAGCATTTGTCTCATTTTTATAAGAATAATAAAGGATGGCAGTAAGTGAAGGGAAAGTGAAGAGGTATGTTCCCAGAAAAGTCACCACTGACTTAGGAAAAGGTGGTTGAGTACCTTGGCACGTACCATTCAGGTTATTTTTCTAGAACCTCCTTTAGGCTATAGCCAATTTGACTCTCAGTCATGTGAACCATTTCTTGACACAGCAGGATAGAAAGATATCACTTAATTAAAACCCTATTTTGCATTGAATCAGAGTTGGAAGAAAGAGGTAATTACTAGCTTTGGTTTAGTAAGTTGAATGGTATCTGGTACCTTTTCTTTAATATCAAATAAATTGAGGAACAATACACATACCAAAAATTCATCCTTTAAATTTCAGTGGTTTTTAGCATATTTACAAGGCTGTGTAAATTTTCATTAACCCCCCAAAAACTGTGTACCCATTAGCAGTCATGTCCCATTATTTCCCCCCATCAGCCTGTGGTCTGCTTTCTATCTGTATGGATATACTTGTTCTGGGCACTTCCTGTAAATGTCACATATTCTGTGGCCTTCGGTGTATGATTTCTTAGCATGTTTTTAAGTTCATCGCGTAGTATGTATTAGTGCTTTAGCTCCTTTTATGGATTTTATTCCTTCCATTGTATGGATGTACCATATTTTGTTTGTCCAGTCATCGGTTGGTGGACATTTGGATAGTTTGTAGTTTGGGGCCAGACTTTTTTTTTTTAATGAACTTTGGCACTTGGTGACGTTCATGGGGGAATCAGGACGGCTTTGACCTCCTGGCTAGGTCCAGTGGCCCAGCTCAGTATTGGAAGTGTTTTCTTTCAGGTTGTTGGCCATCCAGCTTTTGCGCCCCTAAGAGCGGGAAGAGCCTTGTCATCCCTCTGTCCTGCCCCACGCCTAGCATTCGTTTGTCTCTCTCTAAATCCGTGAATAATGTCCGCCTGTGCAGCTGAGAGAAACTTGTCATCTTCTCAATTGTAATGTGTCATCGCTTTCGTGCTCTACCTCCAGCACGTGGTGGCCGTGGGGGGCTTGCATGCAAATGCACTTGAGCTTGTCAAACCGTCTACAACAGTGGTTCTCAACCTTCCTAATGCTGCGACCCTTTAATATAGTTGCTCATGTTGTGGTGACCCCCAATTTCATTGTTACAAACTGAACAGAATTAAAGCATAGTGATTAATCACAAAAACAATATAATTATATATGTGTTTTCCGAGGGTCTTAGGCGACCCCTGTGAAAGGGTTGTTGGACCCCCAAAGGGGTCGCGACCCACAGGTTGAGAACCGCTGGTCTACAAGAATAGACATGGGTTTTGAAGGCAACCCCTTTCTCACCCCTCAAAAGAATGGCACAGAGACAAGAGCCCTACAAATCATTCATTGAACTTGGATTTTTCAATCATTTCCAAGGGACAATAATGCCTTCTCTTGGTTGTTGTTTTTTTTCCCCTTTTTTTCCCCCCTCTCGGCATTACAGTACTTCATTATTGCCACAGGGGGAACTGTTGGCTTAATTTTGCTATGGAAACACGGCTGCTGAAATTATGAAGCTAATGATTTATGCCCCGTGTGATATAGCAATCTCTTGTTCTTAAAACGGTTACTACGTTTTGTTTACTGTTTATAACTACCAGCAGTTTTGCCCTGAGAAACCCTGGCCAGCTCGCAGCGTTTATTTATCCCTCTGGATCTTTAGAAACCACTGATGAATATAGAAAAAAAAAATCTGAAAGGTGGATATTTTTAAAAACCCCATAAGCTATGAATTAAACCACTGTGCTCTGCTCCATAGGAGAGAGAAAGTTCAGGGAGAATGAACAATGGATGTCAAAGCCGACTGCCCTCCCATTGGCTCCTGGTTTTATCAAAATGGAAAGTCTGAGTGCTTTTCAGGAACAGGGCACTGTGACTCCGTCAGCTTTGGGCTATGAGATCACCAGCCCTTCCCCCTGGGTGCTGCTCAGTTGACCATATTAAGGAACCAATTTGCTTGGAGAAATGTTGCACATGTTTAAAGGCTGTTAAGTTTGATGGTTGGCAGAACTCTCCCATTCAGCCCGAGGCCGGGCCTTGGTGAAAGAAAGAAACCTTTACATCCAGCCTGCATCATTGTTGTTGTTGTTGGTTGTTCTGAAATGCTTTCTGTAACTGGAGGATGACACAGGGCAGATAAGCCATGGGGCAGGGAGAGAGGTGATTGGTGGGTGTTGATGTGTTTAAAATGGCGAAGGGTTCTTATCTGACGTTTAAGTCTTGACCCTGTGCCCTAACCGGTTTGGCTCAGTGAATAGAGCATCGGCCTGCGGACTCAGGGGTCCCAGGTTCGATTCCGGTCAAGGGCATGTACCTTGGTTGCAGGCACATCCCCAGTAGGGAGTGTGCAGGAGGCAGCTGATGGATGTTTCTCTCTCATCGATGTTTCTAACTCTCTATCCCTCTCCCTTCCTCTCTATAAAAACATCAATAAAATATATTTTAAGAAAAAGAAAATATCACCGTGGTTTCCGGCAGCTTCGGCCCCATTGCTCACCTTCAGTCTTAGGCATCCCTTGCTTGTCTGTCAGTCACACCTTCCTGCTGGCTCCTCCATCCCATCGGTCCACCGGGCTTTGTTTCTACTGCAAAATGGTACCCCGCCCCCTTGGACAGCCCCACATCTCTGCTCCCCCACTACTGGGCCAGCTCTGAGTGTCCTCTGGGGTTCATTCAAACAAGGAATGCTCTTCCTTGAGTGGACCTCAGGCATTTCCCACACCAAGCCCCAGGCCAAGGAACAAGACCGGTCTCTCATTTGTATAACAGGGCTGGGTACAATGACCAAGCAAGTCTCAGTCAGGGGTCTGTCTATAAATGTGATGAAGTCAGACAATCCTACCCAAAAGGCAGGACTTGAGCAAATCAATGTGCAAGAAGGAAGCGAGAACAAGGCCCCGAGTATGGGAACAAGAACTACAGTTCTAATAGGAACATCTGTGTACAGCTTTGGCCTCAGATAATCCCTTGATACAGGACTTCCTATACCAAAGTGCAGCCAGACATTTAAGAGGAAGAGAGAAGTAGGTCACTGAAACACCAAATAATAAGATCGGTTTTCTGCCTCCTCATAACCCATTATTTTTCTTTATGAAGATGCACACGTTGATCATAAAAAATATTTACAATATTGTAACATGTGTGAATATGGAAAACATGTTATCCAAGTAGCAATTTTAATTGGAATTACTTCCCTAATTTCATAGGTGTTTTTATTTGGCCTGTATTTTCAGTGAAGTCTTGGCATTTCTCCCCCTTGCATTAGAAAAGTAAAATGAAAGAAATGGAAATTCTCTAAAGCTTTTCTGATGTGTTTCATGTTTGATTTTTGTTTTAACACAGTGTTTAATAAACTGAATTCTATACAGTTTATCGTAAATGCCTTGCTGATCATTTTTTAAACTCAAACTGCGATTTAGTTACAAATTATTTTTAAATCTTAGAAAGTCTAAACACCAATATGGTACGTGATTTGAAATTTTATACAAGCACAAAACAGATTAAATGTAATGTTTAGTGAGCATGACAGGCAAAATATCTGTAATGTGTAGGATTTTATAACATTAAACATTCCCGGTTTTACCAGATAGATAAGGAGATTAGATTTCTCAGAGTTAATCAACAGAATAAATTTTCAAGTATCCCGTGAAAAAGAGTGAAAATAATTTGAAAATCAAATGCTTTTCTGGGGAAATCAGTGATCAACAATTAGATATGTCAATAAAAAGCTATTGGTGTTCCTTTTTAGACATGACTTACGATGATATATTTTCAGTAGAGCATTGTAACATTGCTTTGTAATGTTCATTTACTACATGATTCTAGACATAATAAGCAGAGTAGCTTTTGAGTCCTTTGTACCCTAGCAGCTCCTCTCACTGCTCTAAGACCACAGGAGTTTGAAGGTAGGCTGTACAATCTACAGGTGTCAGACACACCTTAACATTTAACCTCAACTTCAGAACACATAAAACTTTATTATTCAAGAAGTGGACAATCTAGAGGACCTCTCTCACTTGGTGCCTCTGGGGGTTAAACAGAAATAGGAGATTGAAGCCGTGGGTTTACTCTGATTTTTAAAATTTAATTAGCTTTTATTGAACTATAATAGACATACGAAAAACAGCAACGTTAAGAATATGCTTTGATAGGTTTGCACAAATTTAGTTGTATCACCACCACCAACACCACCATCAGGATATAATTGCCATCATCCCCAAATTTTCCTTCATGTCCTTTGACTTAATCTTCTGATTCCCAGTAGCTCCTCTCCTTCTGTTACTTATTTCTATAAATAAGCTTTCTGCTCCTTTGTCTCTTCTTATAGGACTCCCATTATTAGTATATTAGTTTGATTGATGGTATCTCATAAGTCCCTTAGACTTCCTTAAATCCAAGACTTTTGGTTAATACTGAATCCATAAAGATTCTTCTTTTCTCTCTTTCTTCTTTGGAAAGGGCTTGGTGGTGGGTTATAGTCCAGTTCTCATTGTCCTATGATGGTATCCTGTCTTATTTAATAAAATCAGCTAAGCTGAGTCTTGGGTGCTTTGTGCTGTCATTTACTGTTAGTTGTAGGTGATCCTTTCAGGATATTTCAAAAAATTTCCTGCTATTCCTAGTTCCTGCAATGGCTTCAGGTAATCTCATCCCAAGCATTCTGAATAATGTTTGATCAACTATCCAGGCACCTGATGGCCTAGCCAGTTTGACACATAAAGTAACTATCACAGTGCCCAAGCAAGCTGCAGGATACATTTCTCTCTCAGGTTCTCGTGTGGAAGACAAATCCAATGTGAAGTGAATTACCAATTTTGCAAGGGAGGGTCTATTCCAGCCGTCCCCCTTCTCTGCTGTTTCACTTTCCACAGCCTCAATTACCCATGTTCAACCCCAGTCCAAAAAAGCTCAAATGGACAATTCCAGAAATAAGCAATTTGTAAGTTTTCGATTGCGCTCCACTTTGAGTAGGGCGATGAAACGTCTCACTGTCCTGCTGGGATGTGAATCATCCCTTTGTCCAGCACCTCTTTGCCATATACGCTACCCACCTGTCAAGTCCCTGAGTGGCCATCTCAATCATCAGATTGCCTACAGCAGCGGTTCTCAACCTGTGGGTCACGACCCCTTTGGGGTTCGAACGACCCTTTCACAGGGTTACCTAAGACCATCGGAAAACACATATATAATTACCTATTGTTTTTGTGATTAATCACTATGCTTTCATTATGTTCAATTTGTAACAATGAAAATACAGCCTGCATATCAGATATTTACATGACGATTCATAACAGTAGCAACATTACAGTGATGAAGTAGCAATGAAAATAATTTTATGGTTGGGGGTCACCACAGCACGAGGAACTGTATTAAAGGGTCGCGGCATTAGGAAGCTTGAGGACCACTGGCCTACAGGATCATAGTACTAGTGTTCGAGTCACCCTTATTTTACTAATAATGCCACATTCACATTTCTTACAGTGTATTGTTACCGTTTTTCTATTTTATTATTAGCTTTTGTTCATCTGTTACTGTGTCCTAACTTATAATTAAACTGTATGTCTGCATAGGAAAAAAACATTATACATATATATTTGTGGTTTGGTACTATCCACAGTTTCAGGCATCCATTGAGGGTCTTGGAACATATCCCCTGCAAATAAGGTGGGGGAGGGGATTTCTGTGTAGGCTAATCTTCTGGGGGTTTACCAAGAATAAGAAACTCCTAACAGAGAGAACTTAGAAGTGAAGTACACCGCATGAGAAAGTCACAGTGCTTCGAATGTCCCCAGAGAGCTATAATTTCCTGCAATCCTCAGAGGTAAAATGAAAAGGATCCGTGTCAGCAGGAAAACTAGATAATTTATACCAGCAACAAAAATTCCTTTATCTTAAGTTGTGTGGTAGCTCGCCACACAAATATCGCCTGTCTAGATCACAGCTGAGCTTAGCTCTACAATTCATTTTACAAAGGCATTTTTAAAATGTTTTAGACTAAAGCATTTTAATATTTGCGGTGAACACAGTTATTATAAAGACAAGATTATCTGCACATTCACTCAATTCCTTAACTTCATGTTGCCCATATATTTCTCGTTGGCATTTCACCAGGGAAAATTTAACCTAAAAACAAACAAGCAAGCAACAGTTCTTTTTTGCACATTTTAGAAAGATGATTGTTATTTGGCTAGAAAAGGATGGTGAAAATTCTCTGCGACATATTTTTCTACTTCCATTAAGTGCTATGAACATTTAAGAGAACAGCATAGAGTAGTATTTTTATAATTCAAAATGCATTACTCTTTTCAAGTGTATTTTGTCCTTTTTATTTGTTTATGAAATCCACAATATTTCATGAGTCGTGATGACTGTACCTTGGGTACTTCACTAAAATATCAGAGGCAAGGGCTCTTAGCTGCCCAGGTCCCATTATAGTATATAAATAACTGCAAATATAGCTCTTAAAACTTTTAATCACATAATGTCATAAAAGTAGACTTGGCAACAGAGACTCATTTTAGAAAACTTGGTCTTGAACACTAAAAACACCTTATCCAATAAGGCTTTCAGGATAATTCCTTTTATATTTTTCTTTTCCTAAAAGCGTTCCTGTACTTTAGATTATAGGACCATTATGGTCCCTGAGGCAAATCTCTGATCTATCAATGTCTGCCCTTAAAAACCTCAGGACATACAAATCAACCCTCATGTCATCATCATAATAGCTTTAAGTCCTTGACTTCTCATTTCAGACCCCCCTGTTCGTGTGTGTGTGTGTGTGTGTGTGTGTGTGTCTTTAATGTGCTCGTTTTTGGGGGTAGGGCAGGGGAGATCTTTTTGAGGTCATTTTGTATTTGTATTTTATTACTATTTTTTAGAACGCTGAAGAGCAAGATATCCTTAAGGAACTTTTCAAATGAAGTAAACAATTTAGCTTTATCACAGAGCACCCATCTCTTCATTAACCCCAAATCCACTGGTGATTCAAACAAACTTAGGACATAATAGGATAATATCTTGTCTGGTGGCTATAAAAGGAAGAAATACCGAGATGAATGCTAACCATTGAGCAACACTGAGTGAGGGAAGGGAGGGCCCCTGCGGGTTGCAGGTACCACACTGTCTGTGCCGTTATCATTTCCACCTGAACTGTGGTTTGTATCTCAAATGGTTGCTCTGTATTCTGTATCCTCCAAGGAAAGGAATCAGCAGAAATTCACTAGGTGTACTTATATTAAATGTTTAGCTCCAGAAAACAGCCCAGATCAGTGATGGCGAACCTATGACACGCGTGTTAGAGGTGACACACGAACTCATTTTTTTGGTTGATTTTTCTTTGTTAAATGGCATTTAAATATATAAAATAAATATCAAAAATATAAGTCTTTGTTTTACTATGGTTGCAGATATCAAAAACTTTCTATATGTGACACGGCACCAGAGTTAAGTTAGGGTTTTTCAAAATGCTGACACGCCGAGCTCAAAAGGTTCGCCATCACTGGCCCAGACAGTTAAGGCCATATTAAACATGCCCCTCAGATCTGAAGTAAAGAACACCAAGTTGGGTATAAAAGAAAAGTACTAAACATCAGATTGGTCATTGTGCCACATTGGGAAATTAAGAAAAGAAAGAGCCCTAGCTGGTTTGGCTCAGTGGATAGAGCATTGGCCTGTGGACTGAAGGGTCCCGGGTTTGATTCCAGTCAAGGGCACATGCACGGGTTGCGGGCTCGATCCCCAGTGGGGGGCGTGCAGGAAGCAGCCAATCAATGATTCTCTCTCATCATGGATGTTTCTATCTCTCTCCCCCTCTCCCTTCCTCTCTGAAATCAATAAAAACATATATTGAAGAAACAAAAGAAGAGAAAGCAATGTTAAGTCTTCTCTAATAAAGATAGCAGGTTTCACTGGACATACTAAGGGGTTGGGCTAACATCATTTTTTTAAATAACTTCCCTCAGGGGCTGTGCATCATTTCGATCACTGTGGTAGCGAGGTTTATGTGAGGCCATGTTACAGTAACAAACCAACTGTGGATTCTCAGTGGCTTAACACACGAAGGTTGATTTCTCACTCCTGGAAAGTCTGATGCATGCGGGGATGCTGGTCTTCATCTGGCAGCTTCACTATCCAGAGGGCATGTGGCCTCCTAGGGTGTGTAGCCTAGGAAGAGAGCGCTGGAGAGTGTCTGGGTGGTCCCGGGGGGAGCATCTGCCACTTTCTCGCAGGCATTGGCCAGACCCTAGTAGCTACATGGTCCCCGTTAACTGCAAGGGAGGCTGGCATACATATGGTCTACTGTAAGGACTATTCTGTAAGGATTGTGTCTCTGCCACAATCACAGACTGAAATGAGACAGTCGGATAATGCGCTTTGTTTATATGGGTACAGAGGCAACAGATTCATTCAAGGTTCATTTATTAATACGCGTTCCCCAACCAATGACATGTCATGAGATAATCACACTAATAACTATGATGTACTGAAAAGTTACTGAATTTCAGATACCATTCCAAACTCTGCTCTTGCATTTTCTCATTGACTCTTCACTAATGCCTTCATGGTCGGCATTGCTGTTATTACCTCTGTTGTACAGGTGAGGAAACTGTGGCAAGAGATGGTAAATGACTTGCCCAAGGTCACATGGTGCATAAGTGGGGAAGCCATTTTTGAACCCAGGGTTTTCTGGCTCTAAGCTGGGTGTTTTGCTTTTTTCTGTGTTTTTAAGGTGAAAGCAATAGAGAGCCATCCAAAAAGCAAACTAAAAGCTTGCTTTTACAATTACCAGCATCTCATGGAAAGAGCAGATCAGTGGACAGGTGTGTGTGGGTGGTGACTCAGTAGGGAATGAAGAATATTAAAGATGTTTCTACCATTAACTATCATCTCTCAAAATAAGGGGATGGATTCAATGAGAAACTGAAAAATCCAAAATTTTTAATATATTTTTAGTGATTTCAGAGAGGAAGGGAGAGGGCCAGAGAAAAAGAAACATCAGTGATGAGAGAGAATCATTGATCAGCTACCTCCTCCTGCACATCCCCTACAGGGCATTGAGCCCACAACCCGGGCATGTGCTCTGACCGGAATTGAACTGTGACCTCCTAGGTTCATAGGTTGATGCCCAACTGCACAAGTGGGGCAAAATCAAATGTTTTTTTTTTATTAGCATAAACCATTTCCTTAGATAACTTACCTCTAATCCTTGATAACTTACCTCCTTAGGTAAGTTACCTCTATGCCTTGCACCTTCAATAATTGCTACTGTCACCAAAGAATAAAAAATTCAGCATAAGAAATTTCATCTTGGCCCTCTCAAAGTTATTCCTGACTAGAATAAATTTAAAAATCTCTCTCCAAAAAAATAAAATAAAATCTCTCTCCTTTGTCTTCTGAATTTCACTTCTTATAAACTTATCTCTTTTTTTTTCTTTTGAACTCCTTTCTGCTCACACCCTCTGTTTTTCATCTACTTGCCAAATTTTAATCTATTTTAATAGTCCAGTCTTGGTAACACATAGTTTCTGTTGAAATTAAACATTTAATGCTTTTTTCAACCAGTAAATTTCACATAATGAGTTTCTATAATCATACTTCTTTGTTCAAAGGGAATAAAAACGTAATGAAGGTTACCATTATCTGCTAAGAATTAAAACTTGCTTTTAACTCTTTTTTCCCCCCATCACCCTACTACATTGACATACACACGTTCTAAGATGGTGAGAAAGCCTGTGACATGGGATCATAGTAAGTCCAGCTTTTCTATGAAAATGGCCATTTTCTGCTTTTGCTCCGGACCACTGAAGAGTGCGCTGTGATTCGAGCCACGTTTCCTATGCTTTGCTTTGTCCAATCTGTGGTGTTTACATTCAGTATCTCTCGACATCATGTTTAAATGTAAACAACTGAAATTTGTTTCCCTCCGTTGGAAATTCCTAAATAACAGTTCTGCCTGTTACAACTTTAAAGACGTGTCACGGCAGCTGCAAATGACTTTTAGAAAGAAACTTTGTGCAGCCAACGATCAAATTTCATCTCCACTCTGGCAAATGGTGCTTGCTTTTTGGCCCCGGTTCAGCCTTTGTTTTGCAAACCAACTTCCTGCGGCATGAGAATATACATTTTCCTGGGCCAAATACTCCAAAGTGGACACCGATTTGGGACTCCCAGCATTTTCCAGCAATCCAGCTTTGGGACATATGAGCTTTTTGCAAACGCCAGATTTCTGCTCCTCCTGCCAAACCTGTAGGCTTTGGAGGCTGAGAAGTCTCCATCGTGGTATAGAACGCCAGAAGCAAGCCGTCCTTTTGAAACAATTCCTCACTGGCAGCAACGCCTCCACCTTTCAGGCCATCTCAATGTCCTCTGCTCAGCACCCCCAGAAGGGCCAGTTACTTCCAGCTCTGGCCGGAAAATTGGCTAATCTGAAGGGTGTGGGGAGGGTAGTGGACATGGGCAGCGAGGCTGTTTCATCAAAGGGAAGCTAACTTCTTTAGTTTTTCATTTTTGTTCTCTTGGTCAGCTAATGTTTCGTTTCCTTTCTCTACACCTTCATCTTTGGGGCCTGGGGACCTAGTTGCTGGACCATTCTGCCATCCTATTCAGTCTCAGGGCTTTCAAATGTAATTGTGTCATGGGATAGGTTCTGGGGGACAATTGCAGAGTAATCCCAGGGAGAGTCTCTTTAAGGGGGTGACATTCCAAATGAGGCCTGGGTGACAAAAAGGAAGAAGTCATGAGCAGTTCTGGGGGAAAAGCATTCCTGGGAATGGAATAGCTCCTGCAAAGCCTTACAGAAACATCTAATATATTCTCTATCTTATTTATTTTTTGCTTATCGGTTAGTCCCACCAGAAGTTACATTCCACAAGAGCAGGATTTTGCTTGTTTCCTGCTTTGTTTGTTGCCACCACAGTGTTAGGCACATAGAAAATGCTGAAGGTGTACTTATTGTGAGAATTAAGAGCCTGGGAAATCCAAAACACAGAGAGGGTATTCAGATGAGGCAAAGCTCAATGCAGAAACTGAGAAGAGGAGACCAGAAGGCCAGAAGAGGGAGGATTGGATACCAGGAAAAAAAAGGGCTGAAATCCCAAATGGATAAAAGTAATGACAGGTTTTGATTTGAATGGGGGAAGCCGGCCCTGGTCTCGTGCAGCCAGCCTCCGCATGCCTGTAGGAATTTCTGTGGAGACCTCGCTCTCACAATGAAGCAGGAAGTAAGGGAACGTTGCGAGAGCATCTGTTCTCATGAGATTTTCAGGCTTGAATCACAAACCAGAGGAAGTTTGGATAGTTCGGATAAAGTTCAGATACGATCTGAACTTTGGGGCTGGTTATTTCAACCGACCCGAATACAATATACTGTAGTTCATCCTCTGTAGACTTAGCATTCGCTTGAGAACATTGGCCATAATGGTAGTTGCAGCACACATTTCGTTAATTAGCCTTTCCTATGTGCCGTACGTAATAAAGTGGAAATGGAGACAAGATACAGGTTTTCTGCTATCATATTTGTGAGAGGTGACATCCAAGAATCATGTTCTTCTGCATTTGCCCTGTGCTGAGCAAGCCAACATGTTTATGTACATCTTAGTTTTCTAGTCATATTCCAGTGAGCTGTGCAAGTAAAATCAGAGGCACTAAAACAGCACCGCGAATCACTTTACATGTCTCCAGGTACAGATTAATGAGTATTTTTTATTGTAATGCAAAACAATGGCTCGCCAATGATTTTATTTAAAAGATATTTGTTTTTGACCTACATCAGAAAACAAGGCCAACAACGTGAAGTATGAATTATATGTTGGGATACGATTTCATGTTTAGTGCCGGAGAACGGGCTAATTCCCTTCTGTTTATATAATGTTCTGCTGAAGTTGGCCTATATTTTAAAGCAACCAACAGATAATGCACACTGTGGGCAGCAGCCCAATTGGAAGTGGGTTTAATACATGGTATAAATCAGAATTGGGTAAACTTAACTGCATTTTTGGTTTGGCTAACACCTTAAGCCGGTTTTCAAGTATGTGGATTGAGCAAAATTTGAAAGACATTTTGCACAGTCCAGTTCTTTCCTCCTCTTTAAACTGATGTGCATTTTCTAGGAAATGGAATCTGTAAAGCCTTATGCTTTTATGGCGAACTCATCATCCTAGCTCGTAAAATCTATGGAATGTTCAGAAAGTCAGCAGGCCCAATTTTCTTAAAGAGCAGCTTTCCGAAGGAATGCCCAACTCTGAAATCTTAAGCTCAGAATGTATGACCTATTCAAGCCTACATGGACTCCCTGGGCATTGGGCTTTAAGAAACAGTCTTTTATGTGGAATTGAATTATATGACAAAAGGAAGGCCCCCCCCCCCGCCCCCGGCAGGAACCCAAACATAGAGAGATGTCCTTGAAAGCTGGGTGACTCTATTTTCTTCACCAGTCTCTAAGAAGCTTGCTGTCCTGATGCCGAAAAGGCTGGTGACCCAGAAAATTTTGTTACAAACAAATGAAGCAAGCAGGATGACAGACAATGGAATTCTTCTGTTCTAACGGAAGAGAAGGGACCCCTTAGTACCATTTAGTGTGTCCCTGAGAGGTCAGGGAAGGGCTAAGGCCCCATCCTCCCTGCTCTAAGTGAACTTTCCATCTCCAAGGCTCTTAGGGAAAAAGGGTGTCACAGGGAAGGTGAAGGGAAGACATGGAAATGAAGAGGATCGCAGGGAGGAGTCTAAGTCAGCAAAGGAAAGAAAACAAGGCTGGGGATTCTTGTAATTAATTATTCTAATTTCTAGATTTTTAAAAAAGTGCTTATCAGAAAGTGAGAGTTCAAAAAGTATAGGAGCTTGAGAGATTCAGCAAAGGGATTTAGGACATCCTATATAATAAAAGCCTAATATGCAAATCAACCGAACAGGAGAATGACTGGTGGAATGACCGGTCACTGTAACGCACACTGACCACCAGGGGGCAGACGCTCAACGCAGGAACTGCCCCCATCTCTCAGGCCCCAGGCCAGCCAAGGCAGGTGCCAGCAGGGGCCCCCCAATCACCCTGCTGGTCACCCCACAGAGGGAGGTGACTGGCAGCAGCGAGCGGGCGGCACCAGGCCTGCCAAGGTGGGTGCCAGCGGGGTCCCCTGATCACCCCGCTGGATGGATGCCCCAGAGATTGGCCCTGATCATTGGCTGGGCCTAGTGACTCTACCCATGCATGAATTTCATGCATCGGGCCTCTAGTCTATATAATAAAAGCCTAAGCAACCATTACGGCGGAATGACTGGAACGACCGGTTGCTATGATGCGCACTGACCACCAAGGGGCAGACGTTCAACACAGGAGCTGCCCCCTGGTGGTCAGTGTGCTCCCACAGGGGGAGCACCACTCAGCCAGAAGCTGGGCTCATGGCTGGTGAGTGCAGCTGCCACGGTGGGAGCCTCTCCTGACTCTGTGGCCGATTCGGGCTCCTCCCTGGCCGCCTGCTGCTTGGTGCACTGCTACATCCTCCAGAGGGGTCCCGGACTATGAGTGGGCGCAGGCCGGGCTGAGGGCCCTTCCTCTCCATCCCCCAGTGCATGAATTTCGTGCACCGGGCCTCTAGTTACAGATAATTAATTTGTAACCTTCTGTGTTAAGGTTTTCAAGTTTCTGTTAAACCTGCACTTTGGGTAGTTATACAGCTGTGTTTAAACAAGTCAGGGTTCGGTGGTTTTACTGAGCATGCTTCTCTGAGGATTAGGGACCAGGAGAATGTCACTAATTCATATCCACAATGCTCCGACATCACTAGATAGTGCTGCCAAAATAGCCAGGTTTAGTTGTTGATACCGATGAGAAATATTTAAATACAACAATCACATACTCCCAACTCTTTCTTTAAGTAACCCCCATCTATTTACTTGTTCTTTCTGTAAAGTGGTCTGCCACACCCAACTGTGAAAAGTCCTCCAGAAAAGCACAAAGGATAGAAGAAACTTAAATAGGAAGATAAAGGTTTTGAGAAGTTAAAAGATGTTAAGAGAATAACAAGTGATGGACAATTAGTTGGTGTAAAAAATTTAAGGAAACCAATAGGGATCACTTGAAGATGAAAGAATAATTTAGAAAACAGCTAAAAACAAACAAACACAAAAACCATCCAGCTGGTGTGGCTCAGTGGTTGAGTGCCGACCAGTGAACTGGTCATGGTTGGATTCCTGGTCAGGGCACATGCCAGGGTTGTGGGCTCGATCCCCAGTAGGGGGTGTGCAGGAGTCAGCTGATCCATGATTCTTTCTCATCATTGATGTTTCTGACTCTCTCTTACTCTCCCTTCCTGTTTGATATTTGGATTGCCAACACAGGGTCAGGTCAATTTTCAATTCAATTTCTAGTCTGTAGATTTATTTCTTGTGTGAAATGTCTTGTATTCTCTTTCTTTCTCCAAGCTTTCAATCTGGCAACTTTGTGGTTACCTTCTTTCAGTTCCCTGTGCTCCAAGGCCACACTGGGTACATAAAGGCAATTCAGGAGGCCTCCTCCCTGGTGACATTAAGTAGGTTAAAAATTAAGTTACCAAGCCAGAGGAGCACTGTTCACTCAGGTCCAGGCAGCATGCTTTGTCCACTAGGCTCTTTAATATGTAACTTGTTAAAAGAGGTAGCTGCAGGCTTTGGTTGTCACCCTTTGTTTGAATCCTCTTTTCATGATATGGGGAATATAACTCAGTTCCCTGATACAAATAGTGAGCCTTGTTTGGGGGACATGCCTTGCATGTAGACTTTTGAGTGAATCTCCTTTAGTCCACTGAGCCAGATTCTGAATTCAAAATACTATCTTTAGCCCAGCCGGAGTGGCTCAGTTGGTTGAGCATCATTCTATGCACCGGAAGGTTGCTGGTTCGATTCCCGGTCAGGGCACATGCCTGGGTTGTGGATTCAGTCTCTGGTTGGGGCACATATGGAAGGCAACTGATATATGTTTCTTTTCTCTCCTCTCCTCCCCTCCCCTCCCCTCCCCTCCCCTCCCCTCCCCTCCCCTCCCCTCCCCTCCCCTCCCCTCCCCTCTCCTCTCCTCTCCTCATATCCTCGGGTGAGGATTCAAAAGCCCCCAAACAACCATCTTTACAAGATATCCATTGAGTAGCTACGAACAAATTCTCTTAACACCTAACCCCCTAGATCAGGGGTCCTCAAACTACGGCCCACGGGCCACATGCAAATACAAATATTGTATTTGTTCCCGTTTTGTTTTTTTACTTCAAAATAAGATATGTGCAGTGTGCATAGGAATTTGTTCATAGTTTTTTTTTAAGCTATAGTCTGGTCCTCCAACGGTCTGAGGGACAGTGAACTGGCCCCCTGTTTAAAAAGTTTGAGGACCCCTGCCCTCGATCAACATGTTCCTCCCCACATTTTTAATGTTTTGATTCCTGGAACATGCCAAGCTCTTTCCCACCTCCAGATCTGAATAAACAGTTTCCTCTCCCTAAAACACTCTTGTCCAAGCTCTACATAGGGCTGGCATTTCATTTTTCAGGGCTTAAGACGACTCATCAGAGAGGCAGTCTCTGACCATTAGTGGGTCCTCCTCCACTTCCCCATTGTGATTTTTTTTAACTCAGAATTTTGTTAGGTTCCTTGGAACCTTCCTTAAGATGTATAATTAATTAATTAATTTGTTTATTGGCCAGTGATATGACCCTGTTCCCCTGTCAGAAGTTAAGCTCTATTCACTGCATGTCTATGAAAGTTGTGTGGTTCAGCCACTGTCAGGCACCTGTTGAATGAATGTCCAACATCCGTCTTTTCTATGAATGATGTATACCCCTGCTAAACAGGAGTTGACTTTCCATACACAACATTTATAAGAGCCTACGTTGTGGAAACATTCTCTTTTCCCCTCATGAATATAATGGGCGCACTGAACTCCAAATTGGCCCAGCCTGTAGATACCATGTGGTAAAGAGATCTACATTTACAGGTTACAAATCAAGCATAATTATTGAAAATGCGTTGCGAATTATCCTAAGAAACAAGTCTGTGCATCGAAAGGTAATCCTTGAAGTGATTGAGGTTGTCGTTCTCTGTATTTGTTTTAGGTTTTCAGAAACACCTTTATTTTCTCAACTCAAAAGACTATAAAATTTGAGACCTGGTGATTGGAAAATTATGGTAAGATTTACTTTGAGCTCAGAAGCAGAATTTTAGGTACTTGTTCAAGAATTATCTTATTCACTGAAGCATAGCACCTTGACATGATTAAAAGCCTTCAGAGACTAATTCCCACGTGACTTTTCTAAGTCATTCTTTTACTTCAGAAATATTTTGGAACCTCTTAAAGGTATAGACTGAGTCCAAAAAAAATGAATTACTTAGTTTCTAAAAGCTTCAGTACGAATGAGTTAGATTTCCAAATTGAAAAAGTGAATGATATTATTCAATAGCATCTTTTCCTGTTGACAAATATAATTGATGAAAATATGCTGGTGGGTCACGTGTTCTGTTTTCTTACCAAAATATGTGAATTATAACTGGAATTCTATGGTTTGGAACAAACATAAACTTGGATTCGGAAATTTAATTAAAAGGAGAACAGTAGGGAAATTGTGCAAAGGGCAGTAAAGAAAACCCAAACTCTTACACTCTTGTACTGTGTGCAGTGTTTACTGAAACCTGCCAGATTTTGACTGTATACCATGTGATAACATACAATATGAAAATTCAACTCCTGTCTTAGTCATCTACTCGTGTACGCTGTATTAGCTTGGGACGTTAAAGCAATATTTTAGCAACACCGCAAGAATTGCAGCCAACCATCTTTTCCGGGTTATGTGCAAAGTAAATAGTGACTAGGAAGAAAACGTATTCAGGGAGAGAACTGTTAAATGTTGTAACTAGAACTTTCGGTGTAGGGAGAGGAAACGAACTTAAATTGGTAGGCTGGTAATGAACTCTGGTTTTGTTTAGGTGTAGTATCTTGTCACCCAGAGGATATGCTGCCCATCTTGTAGAGTGATGAGGTCATAGCAAACGGAATAAGGGTGATTTAATTGGGGCACACATATTCAAGGAGCTGTTTGTGGACTGGAAAATGTAACAGTTGCAAACCAAGAGAGGAGTTCCTTTGAGGACAAGGAGGTTTCCACCTCTGACTTCTATGAAGAAGAGCCAGTGGATAGATTTTTGCACCAAGAGCTGTTGCCATGCCGAAACCGGTTTGGCTCAGTGGCTAGAGCGTCGACTTGCGGACTGAAAGGTCCCGGGTTCGATTCCGGTCAAGGGCATGTACCTGGGTTGCGGGCACATCCCCAGTGGGAGATGTGCGGGAGGCAGCTGATCGATGTTTCTCTCTCATCGATGTTTCTAACTCTCTATCTCTCTCCCTTCCTCTCTGTAAAAAATCAATAAAATATATTTAAAAAAAAAAAAAAAGAAGAGCTGTTGCCATAAAAGAATTGGGCTTTTAAAAAAAATATATATATATATTGACTTCAGAGAAGAAGGGAGAGAGAGAGAGAGAGAGAGAGAGAGAGAGAGAGAGAGAGAGAGAAACATCCTATGATGAGAGAGAATCATTGATCGGCTGCCTCCTGCATGCCCCACACCAGGGATCGAGCCCGAAACCCAGGCCTGTGCCCTGACGGGAAATCGAACCACGACCTCTCCTGGTTCATAGGTGGACATTCAACCACTGAACCACACTGGCGGGGCGAATTGGGCTTTTTAATATTTAATATTATTTTGTTCCTGTTTTTGGTTTTTTTTTGCCAAAATAATTGTATGTCTTTGTGCTCTCTCATTGTTTATCTGTGTCATTTCTGTTTGGGGCAGAGCAAATAGGAAGCTCATTCATTTTTCTTTATAAATCACTTCCTGTTGCCAATTAAATAATGAACACTTTATAAAACACCCCGAAATGTAAGAGGCTCATTGGGTTCTTCACATGTTATTTTCTGGCGTTTTGAGACACGTTACTTATATTTCCTCTTCCCCGTGCCATATGGATTCCTCCTGCAGGGAATGTTCATTTTCCCTCCGATTGCACCTCCAGCGCCCAAGCTTCCAGGTTCGCTGGGAGCCACGGTAGATAAAAAAAGATCGGAAGACTTGCTTGTTTTATTCCTTCAGCTTTTCCACTCAGGACTTCGCATGTTATTTTCCCTGTCATCGAGGTTGGTTTCATTGTGCAGATCCAGGCAAACAAAGTCAGACTCCAAACAGCCTCATTTCTCATAGATGATTTTGGTCCCCGCACAGGCCTCGGATGTCCTGAGCTCTGGGCTGCGGTGGTGATTTTGTCACATCATTATCCCCATTGCTTTTACCTTCACACTCACCCCATGTCTAGGGATGTTCATTTCCAATGAGAAGAGCTGGGAAGGAGTCAAGAAAATATTTACTTCATAACCAGGGAGCACATTGGCTGACACCCCGAAAACCTACCACACCTGAGCCCAGAGAAAGAGCCAACCACGCCCCTTGGCTCATTGTATTAAAAATAAAAGCATCAACCCTGGCTGGTTTGGCTCAGGGGCTCAAGCGTTGGCCTGTGGACTGAAGGGTCCCAGGTTCAATTCTGGTCAAGGGCACGTATCTCCGTTGCAGGCAACCAATCAATGTGTCTCTCTCACATCGGTGTTTCTCTCTGTCTCTTTCCTTTCCATTCTCTCTAAAAATTAATGGAAAAAATATCCTTGGGTGAGGATTTAAAAATAAAATAAATAAAATTAAATTAAATTAAATTAAAATAAAAATAAAAGCATCTGTATTCATTCAACATTGTTCCCCCAGATTGGAAGTAACCCAGCCATGGAATTGAGAGCCCAGCTCAGGACTGTTTTGACAACTGAAATTTTAATCCTGGACCCAGCACTTCCTGTCTAGGTCATAGTAATAAACCTATTCTTTACTTTTAAAAAGTGTGTTTATTGATTTCAGAGAGAGGAAGGGAGAGGGAGAGAGAAATAGAAACATCAATGATGAGAGAGAATCATGGATCGGCTGCCTCCTGCACGCCCCCTACTGGGGATCGAGCCCACAACCCTGGCATGTGCCCTGACCAAGAATCAAATGGTGACATCCTGGTTCATGGGTCGATGCTCAACCACTGAGCCCCACCATTTGATTATTCTTTACTATTAAAAATATGAAGATCTACAGTTCTCCCTATAAAAAATGGGGGCATCCCATCCCTTCAGATCAATAATCTCCCTCTCTCCACATCCTTATAAACTGAGCCTTCATAACCATGTACTTTCACTTCATACCTCTTTTTTTTCCTACTAGGATGAAAACACATGCACACACAAATAGGAACAAAACGAAATTTAAAAAACTTAAAAGTAGATTATGAAAGAAAATCCTGGTAAGTAGGACAAACCAGTTAAGACCTGAAACATAATTTGCCACATGAAAAAAATTTAAAGTCTTACTTAAAAAAATAAGACAGGAGAATACGAAGATTGAAGAGTCCCATTCAGTAGGAATCTATGGGGTGTAGTCTATGTGTTATGACTAAATTCTGAAGGAGAAAAGTAGGAGGAAAGACAGGATGGGGAATATAGTTATATGGTTGAAGGTTGAACTTGTCTTGAGTTTAGATGTGATGACTGCAGAGTTAAGGAACTAAAGAATGATTCATACTCAAATCTCAGTCATATTTTGTCAGTAAATTATCACATTATCTTGACAAAATCTCATCTTATAACCTTAACATCTCCAATAGGAAATATTTGTTGTCTCCTTGCCTGACTACTTAGTTTGATTATTGCATGATAATGGATACATAAGTGATCACGGAAATAAAATAAACACCTGAAACTGAGATTTCTATTTTGATCATCAGTAATACTCCCGATAACTCTTTCCTGAAAAGGTAAACAAATTAATAAAGTGACTGCTGTTTAAGAAGATGTGTGAATGATTAGTACCTAATTTCTTTGAGTGCAACAAGAATAGCTGAATTTACTCATACCTTAAAAGTATTTGAAGTCAAAGCATGGATGAAATACAAAATGATCAAGATAGTTTTACCCATATAGTCCAGTGGGAAAGGTCTAGTGCAGGGGTCCTCAAACTTTTTAAACAGGGGGCCAGTTCACTGCCCCTCAGACCGTTGGAGGGCCGGACTATAGTTTAAAAAAAAACTATGAACAAATTCCTATGCACACTGCACATATATTATTTTGAAGTAAAAAAACAAAACGGGAACAAATACAATATTTGTATTTGCATGTGGCCCGCGGGCCGTAGTTTGAGGACCCCTGGTCTAGTGTTCAGATAGGACCCCCCAAGAATGGGACCCAATCCATTTTGACAGTCGAACCTGATACTCAGTTCATCCTCAAGATTTCACTCGTCTGGGTTTTCTAATTCCGGTGAGTTTTGTAGCAAAAGCAACTGAGTTCTGTGAGAGACGAAACTTTGCCATTTTCTCCTGTTTTATGTTTTCAAGTCTGTCTTAGAATTGTTCCGGCTGGTTGACGAATGCAGAGGGATTTTTCTATTCCACTGGTATCATCCCATACATGAATTATTAATATATGTTGTTGCTGTTTTATAATCCATTACCTTTTTAAAAAGAGTCACGGATGAGCAAGCTCCAGCTGCACTTGGGCTCATCAAATGTCTAACGATTTTTCAAAGTTGGAGTGTATTCCCAAACATATTTGCACGAACATTTTCCCTCTCTTTACATCCCTTGTGTGTTGACGGGAAATGCAAGCCTTATGTTGCTTTTTCATTTTATACTTAACTCATGAGAATGTTTTGTGAACCAATTTAAATGTCTAAGAGCATTTTTATTACTGATTTTCTTAGAAATAGAAAGTCCCATTTTTGCCAATAGAAGAGGAGAGAAAACCCCATAGAAATCCCAACAACCCAAGTTTGGTTCAGAACTTGAAACGAGCAAAAATCGAGTGGTTTCTAAACTTGGCAAATCTTGTCCTAAATCCCTTGTAGGAGATCTTCATTTGCTACCTACAAATGAGTAGTTTTATGTATAAACAGGTAATTATAAGCTTTACTGCCCTGTTAGCTGATGCTTGTATCTAGCCATGGGCCAAACTCTAGTATTTCAGAAAATATAAAATAGAGGTACAGAGTAGGTGGGCATGTTATAGAATGTATTTATCAGCTAGCTAGCTGGGATGAATGAGATTGAAATTCTAGTTTGTGAAGAAACAAAACGAAACTGAATTTTTCTGTGTCTTTATAGAGTTTTCCTTGCTGATTTACTCAAAGAATAAGACTGAGATGAGTTAGAGATGTTTTGCTTACTTAAAAGATGCCTTTCAAATCTCTTAGCAGCTTTTATATGGGCAGTCAATATAACAACTCATATTAATCCAGGCTAGTCATTAAAGTAAGTTAATTAAGACTTCATTATGACAGCACTGTTAACAGATTTAATGAGTGTACTGGGGAGTGAAATAGGGACACATCCTGAACTTTTTTGGGGAAAAAAGATACTATTCATGAAGTACTATCATTATATCTCTAGTTTCTCTAAATCAGTAAAATTGATTTTGATTTATTAAATAGTGAAGTATATTCTTGCTTTCACAAACTTTGAGGTGGGGGGTGCTGAGTTATGACATCATAAAACAAGTCATATCGGTTTGATTTCAAATCCTGGCTCATCCGTGTTAGCACTGGGCATCTACAATAGAGAAAAGTTGCCTCTGTATAGTAGTAAAGGATTTATTAGCATAATATCTGAAAGTTGGCAGGCACTCAGCAAACCCAAGTTCTCTGACAACCTGAGAGCGTCAGTGAATGGTGGTGCTCAAATCACCATAACCTTGGTGAGACCATTACCTGGTGGAGGTGACGTGGAAATGGCCTCAGCAGCCCCTGGGTCCCTGGACTCAATTTCAAGGCTCCTTCCAGTACCAACCTATTTCTTTCTGATTCCCCTTCAGCCGGGATGTGTCCATAACTGTTGTTAAGTTAGTGTGCCGCAGCCTCACACAGGATCATTCTGACATCTGCTCTGTAACCTCACAGCCCCTTCAAAACAGCCACTAAAGTCACTTGAAAATCTGCCTGTGAGAGTTTGAGGAAGGTTAACACGGCAGGTGAAGGGGTCCCCATTGTGACAAGACCTGGAAAGGATCCAGAAGGAAGCTCAGAGAAGTGAGTTCCTCTCTCAAAAGTACTCAAAGAGGCATCTTCTGAATACTCCCCAGCTGGTAGGCGAGGAGTAGAGTTCCACGAGGAACTGTTGTTTGTTTAAAGGATCTTTAAAAGCGTGAGTTAATTAAAAGAAACACAAAACAACTTTCTTTTTTTAAAATTTTTTAAATTTTTCCCCCCTTTATTGAATGAGATATTACAAATGTGTCCTTATCCTTCTTTAGTAAGCTGTAGACATAGAAGGGACCTTCATAGGAACCAGTAAAAGGGTGTCGTCCATTTTGCACACATCACCCCCTTTCCTGGACGGTCTTTTTCACCAAACTTTGTAAACCACTTGTCAAAAACAGCCAACACAGTAAATCAGTGCCGTGCTGATGTGCATCTCATCACGCAGGGCAGTCAGTCTCAGAGCTCATGACAGGGCTCAGAGCACCTCATTCTGTGAAACCACTACAGGTTTATGGGTGCTCACTGTGGACTTTTGTTTTTAATCTAGCTAGGCCATGCTTTTACTCAGGATGTATTATTCTAAGGCACATATTTCTCAACTTCATCCCCATCGTTAGAAAAACACGTTTAGGTCGCTAGTTCTCTTTATTATAAATAATTCTCAAATGAGAGATTCTACAAAGAAATTTATCGTTGGTAATTGGCAGAGGTGACTCAAATTGTTGCCGTGACGACTATATATGTCAAGAAAATACAGTGTGATCAGAAAAAATCCTGGAGGGGCTTAGCAAGGATCAGTGTCCTCACAGAAATGTATACTTTCTCATTTGAGTGAAATAAGAATTTCTTTATCATTCTACTTGTTACATGAGATGCACATTAGCATGGCACTGATTTATTGTGTTGGTTGTTTTTGAAAAGTGGTTTAAAAAGTTTGATGAAAAAGACCATCTACACATTATCTATAATAATAAAAGGGCAATATGCTAATTAGACCAGACATCTTCTGGCATCCTTCCAGATGTCCTTCCTGATGAGCTGGGGCCAGGGGGAAGCCAGCCCGGGTCACAGGTGCCTGCTGGTGGCCAGAGGGAAGCAGCCCGGGTCACAGGTGCCTGCCGGCAGCGGGAGGAGGGAAGCCTGGGTCCCAGGTGCTAGAGGGAAGCTGGTGTCGGCAGCCAGGGGAAGGAAGGCCTACTCTTGCACAAATTTTCATGCATTGGGCCTCGTGTGTGTGTGTGTATGTGTGTGTGTGTAGGAGAAATGGAATGTTTTAACTACCTGAAAATTGAAGAATTCATATGAAAAAGAGAAAAATGTCATCCCAGAATTTGGATATATGTCTGATTCTGAATGCTACACGCTCGTGCATATACTCGAATCTCAGGATGGAGAAGGAACAGTTTTTCCATTTCCCTGAGCAGAATTGAGTCACGCTGACAGCGGGTGGCAGAGGTGGGCGGACGGAGGCGAGGCAGGCAGGGTTTTTAAGTCCCTGGTATCTGTTTGTCATTAGCAATTGTTTTTCTTTCCTCCTAAGACCTAAATATCTTTTAATTATAGGTCAACTGATTCTGTAACTGAAACACTGAGTAGCAGATTAAGCACAGCCTGCTGTTACTGTAATGAGGAATAATTAGGATCTCAAATAGTTTTCTCTCTTGCATGGAAAAAAGCACCAATTAGTATTAATGAATCACTGCTTGAATGAGGAAGCCAGGTTTCTGGTTTTCCCAAAACACGAGAATGACTTAATTTTGGCCAAGATATTTTGTTTCCTTCTTCTTGTTGTTATTGTATTATTTATATTATTTTTAATGAAATCTTTGCACATAAATGTCTGAAGTTTTTAGGGGTACTCTTTAGACATGATGATGAAGAGTCAGTTTAACTTTCACACTGAATACAAGGGTACTGAAGTTGAAAACAAGGGGGGGGGTTCTGCTGTTGTTTATTGGTTACATGTCTGAAATAACATGTTTATGTTTATGTTGCTACCTTGGTCAAAGGGGAATTTTGTCTTAATTAGAAAAGAGGATGATACGGTGTGTCATGGAGTGTTGAAATGGTCATAGTTGCTCATCTGTGGCACGTGATAGAAATTCTATGAGCCTTTTGGAAGGAAGGTACTTTAGCATATTTGTTAAAAATACCTTTAACATGTTTATACTCTTGATGCAATAAAATCGGTTCTAGCAGTATATCCTAAGGAAATAATTATAAACACACAAAGATTCAAAGTTGCATTGTGGAAAGTTGGAAACAACCGAGAATGTGCGATTAGTGATTCCTGTCACACAGGAAGGAGTTTTTTTCTGTCCTGTGCACTGTAATATCACATGTGCAAGGACCAGGGCCTGTTACATAATAGGTGCTCAATAAACATTTGCTGTATGATTGAATACATGCATGCAGTCAACAAAAGTCATTTTCTCTGAAAATATTTCAGAGACATTAAAAAGCTATGTGAAGGGGGCGAGGGGTAAGAGATCAACCAAAGGACTTGTATGCATGCATATAAGCATAACCAATGGACACAAGACACTGGGGGGTAGGGGAGGCCGGGGGAAGGTCAAGGGGGCAGGGAAAGGAGACATATGTAATACTCTTTGTAATAATTTAAGCAATAAAACAAGATTTTAAAAAAGCTATGTGAAAAGGCAAGAAGAAATTGTAAGTATAGTATGTTACAAAACCCATTGGGAAGTAAACATATTTGTAACTTGTAGGCTTCTATTTGCTAGTAAACATTTTGGGAGGGTACAGAAAACAGGGATCAAATCAACCTGAGAAGCTTTCCCAGAATGCAAAGGAAAGGAGATGAAAATGATAAAAAAAGAATATGGAAGACGTGAAGGACAGAGAACAGGCATCTGACATAAGGATTATGAGTTTTCCACGACACAAAGTCCAAAATCAAAATAATTGGAACAGAAGACCTAACACAATTAGGGAAAATTTTGTGGAGCAAAAAATGTTTACTTATAAAATTCAAAAGCCTTAACACATTCTTGGCAAAATTAATAAAGAAAAAGAATGTGCATGTTATTTGGGTAAAAATATAAGCTAGCATGAAGAAACAAAAAAAATCATATTGGCTTTTAACTTTTTGCCATATTTACAGTGTTTGAGGCAAAAATTTTGTGATAGAAGCATTTCACTCACAGCCAATTAGTAATTCATATATGAAAGCAATAGAAAAATATCATCAGGTATACAAGAGTTCTGAAAATAAATTGTTCAGAAACATTTTGGCAGTTTTTCTAAAGCTATATAGTTCATCTTAAATATGGTATGAGTGAAAATGAATGCTCAAACTAGGGAGAGTAATATTACAAAAGGCCTCAGAAATCAGCCTACAAGTCTGTCACCAGCCACTATATACCCAGATCACAGGAGTTATGATAACGATTTGTATCTCAGCATTACTAATTGACTGAGATGACCACAAAAATGAAACTAAGAAAGTGGAGGGGCAGGGGGGAGAAAGAGAGGGAGAGAAACATCAATGTGAGATACATTGATAGATTATCTCCCAAAGGCACCCCAACCAGGGCTAGTGATGGAACCTGCAACCCAGGTATGTGCCCTTGACCAGGAATCAAACCCTAGATCAGTGATGGCGAACCTATGACACACGTGTCAGAGGTGACACGCGAACTCATTTTTTTGGTTGATTTTTCTTTGTTAAATGACATTTAAATATATAAAATAAATATCAAAAATATAAGTCTTTGTTTTACTATGGTTGCAAATATCAAAAAATTTCTATATGTGACACGGCACCAGAGTTAAGTTAGGGTTTTTTGAAATGCTGACACGCCGAGCTCAAAAGGTTCACCATCACTGCCCTAGATCTTTGATGCATGGGCCAGTGCTCTAACCACTTAGCAACACTGGCCGGGGCAACACATTTTATTTGCGTACCTGGACAAAGATTAAACTAAAGCAATCTCGTTGCTTGTTCTTTGATTTTTTATGGAAATAAACAGGTGATTGGACACATTTATTCCTGGTGTGATAGGATCCTCTCTCAGGTAGAATGTATCTAAAAGATTAATAGCTTCCATGAAATAATGTTACAACTCTTTTTTAAATATATCATAGGATTTAGAGTAATCTCTGGACTATAGGTTTATGAGTTTCGATCTTTCCCTCTCTTGGTTTACTTGTATTTTCTAACTTTCCTACACTGATGAGGAACTATTTTGCAATTAAAAAACGATTTAAATTTTAAAATGTAGTTTAAATGTTCTAAGAAAAGTGATTCGCCATAGCAATATCATTTGGAAAGGGGCACCAAAGAGAACTTACAGATGAGAGATTAAAGAGTGGGTGAGGCAAAGATGGTTCACAGATTTTGATAATACTTTGAGAAAAATGAAATAATACCAGAAATATTTATTGGAAATAACAGGATGGGCATCACAAAGCCACACCTGGGAATAACTTACTTAAACACTAAAATGTGGATCGTTTTCTACAGTTCTGAGATGTAATTTTCCTCTTTTATCTTTCCTAAATGAAAATAACAGGAATGACTCAAGCCAGGTTGCAATTTTCTACCAAGAAACTAAAGGCTTTTTTATGTTTTTGAAACAGTGAAATTTTAACAGTTATTTCCAGATAACTCATGGTCATCAAAAGAAAAATTGTAATTATTTATATATTTCATCATTTTGAGAAGTACATTAATACATATATATCCAAAAAAGTGATGCTTAAAGCGATTATCCATTTCTCACAATTATTTCTGTAAAAAATGTATGAAGTACAGAACATTTCAAAATATAAACCACAACATCGATATTTTTACTGCTCAGGGAAAATGACTATTAACATTTTAAAGATTATATATACTTTGTGTCATTGTCATCCTTATGTACATTTTAAAAATATTAGGATATAGTAAACATCCTGTTTCATAAATTAATTTTTATTTAAAATATACTCAGAACATTTTTTTTTTGTATCAGAAAGGTCTTAGAAAACAAAAGTGTTATTTTCTAGTACTCTATTAAATAATTTTTAGGCTGTTGTTTAATGTTTTAGTTTAAAACTTCACTATTAAAACAATGCTCAGTGGATCATGTTCGTACGTGAAACTTTGAGCATCTGTAATTATTTTCTTAGAATAAATTGCAGAACTAGAATGGGTCACTAGATACACAGTTTAAAGATATTTACACATCATCTCTCGTTTTCCTCCTGGGAGACTAGATGTTTGTGAACACATCACATTTTCTCTAGCCCATGCTAAGTACCTTGAAGGAAGAAGCTGAAGACTCTAATTTCTACGCCCCTCTATTCTTGGTATTCATTCAGACCTGAGGAGGAAATAGAAAGTTATAGTAATTCCAAGTTCTTACAGAGTTTCATCACCAATCAGAAAGAATGATGGAAATATTACAAAGGAAGTATCTTCCCACCGCAGTTTTGTGGGAAGACATCAAGTTTGATAGTTATCAGAGCTGACAACCCCATCACTGTACAGTTTCTGAGGAAAACGGAGGACAGGGCAGGGACCGTCCATCCTTCGCAGTTGATGGCCATTTTCCATAGAACAATGAACATCCCAGGCTATGCTCTTTAACTAAGTCAGATATGAAGACCCCCAAGGCCTGGAAACCATTTAATTGCTATTCAAACATTTCTGGAAGTGCGTAGAAGGAATTGCTAATAACAGAGGGTAGGAAGAAAGCCATTTTTAAAGATCAGAATTGACTTGGGATGCCAGAGATAAAATGTTCAGTGTGTCAAGTCAACCTTTATAATAAGTATACATTTTAAAGTTTTCCTTTTTGTACAAGAAGCAGAAATAGATTTATACCCATTTGTTTCTTTGCTTATTTTTTAAAAATATTTTATTTCAGAGAGGAAGGGAGAGGGAGAGAAACATCAGTGATGAGCATGAATCATTGATCAGCTGCCTCTTGCACGCCCCCTACTGGGGATTGAGCCTGCAACCTGGGCATGTACCCCAACTGGGAATCAAATTGTGACCTCCTGCTTCACAGATCGATGCTCAACCACTGAGACACCCTGCCTGGGCTCTTTGCTTACTTTTAATGTTGAGTAAGAGGAAAAGTACTGCATTTTCTGACCTTGGTCCTGACCTCACATCTGGGGGTGTTCTAAAGAGAACCTTTACTGTGTGAACCTTGTGTCTTTCCACTCAACTATACATCGCATGCACCTGCAAAAGATTGGGTTGCAACCTTGCTAATCCATGTCCACACCACAGGGATAGGTGACGGTGTATGCCCAACTCTACAGCTACACTTACAGCCTTCAAAGGCTCTGACTGTTTAATGCCTATCCCTGCTCATTGTTTTCCCAGAAGGCCTAGAGTTCCATGGGGGCTGGGTCTGTCCGACTCATTCACCGTTGTTGTTTCAGCTACATAGAAACGTAGTTGAACTGGCACTGTACAAGAATGCCTGCTTTCTCTTAATCTTACCATCAAAGGGAATTCATCCTGGTTTTTAACCTTTGCCAAATTGATAGCCAAAAGCGAAACTCATTGTGTGATGCTGGTAAAATTGAACATAAACTCCCATGTTTATTTTTCTTTTGTAATTTGCCTCTTTGTGTCCTTTGTCTATTTTTTTCAATTAAGCACTCCTCTTTTTCCTGTTGATGTAAAAGAGCATGTTCTTAAATGAATTAAGGATAATAACCTTTTGTCTACCATATATTTTGCAAATATTGCATCCTCAGTGTATTATTCATAGTGTTTTTAACATAGGGAGTTTTAACTTTTTAAAAATATATTGTTTTTGTTTTTATGGTTTTGCTTTATGCTTATAAAGCCCTTCTCTGCTACGTTTGTTATTTTTTTCCTTAAAATTAACCCAACTTATTATGGTTAACAAAAAAATTATTCTAAGAACTTTAATTTTTGCCTCAAATAATTTAAATTGTGCAGTTGACTTTTTATGTATTTTCAGGCTTGCTAATCTGCAAATGGCATGAGATGAGAAACCCATTCTGAAATTTCTTTTTAGAAATTTCAAATTCTAAAGAGAAACCATGGCTCTGGTGAACATTTTGTTTGTTCTTACACAGAAGGCTGATACTTTGAATGAGATCATCGTTACAAAACAAGCTACGTCATTTGGGTCCTCTTCTTTCTCAAATACATAATTTTTAAAAAAAACCACAAGCTTCTGGTTAGTATAGTCTAACTTTTATTTCATTGTACCTGTGTCAAAACAGTTTGTTTTTTTTTAATATATATATTTTATTGATTTTTTACAGAGAGGAAGGGAGAGGGATAGAGAGTTAGAAACATCAATGAGAGAGAAACCTAGATCAGCTGCCTTCTGCACACTCCCTACTGGGTATGTGCCTGCAACCAAGGTACATGCCCTTGACCGGAATCGAACCTGGGACCCTTGAGTCCGCAGGCCGACGCTCTATCCACTGAGCCAAACCGGTCAGGGCTCAAAACAGTTTTTGATGCGCTTTGATATTGGGAGACTGAAAGAGTCGATACTTTTAATTAGTTAAATGAATTTGGAGCTCTATCCATGTTAAAAATTACAAAATGGAAGCCAATAACAATGTTCATATACTTGTTCTCTAAGGGAGATGCATGGAGCCGTGTGCTTCCACGAGGACCTGTGGAGAGGATGCTCTTAAGATGGATAGTAAACACCCAGCTAACCAGGAGGCAGGGTCTGGCTATGGAGTTCCCTTCGTTTCGGATGAATTTCCTTGAAGCCTGACTCTTACCTTTGGCTTGTGATTTGCATAGACTTTGTTTTTTTTTCAGAACCATATAGTTCAAAACACTTGGTCAGTCTTCATGGGAACAAGGTATTTTGCATCCCTTCCATTTCTTCTTCCTTGTGTTTGGACATGTCAACTGGGGCAGTGGGAACATGGAGACAGGTGGGCCAGACACAAAGGAGACCTGTGGGGCACAGGCCACATGGGTCCAGTGGGATGCACCACCTGTTGGATGAACTCAGTCGTGAGAAGTAAGCTGAAGGGCTTTCTCGCTTGATTATGGCAGGACTTTGTGGGTGTGGGTGTGGGTGTGAGATGAGAGCCAAGATGAGAGCCATGTATGCCTCTGACCAAATAGCCTTTCTGATGGGTGTCACTTTTGGTCTTAGTCATATTCTGCTGACTGACGTCTTCATGGATGTGAGTGGGCTCTCTGAGGCAGCTCACTTTTCTTTGAACACTGGCTGGTTCAAAAAAACTGGTGGGTTCTCTCTGGCAGGACTACTGGCTAGCAGTGTCGGATTGGCTCTGTTCCCTACCCCTCAGTGCAAATGAATCATCCTACTCCAGGTTGAGGGGACCATTTCAATGATGTAGTGAGACTGGGTTATACAGTGTGTGGCAAAAGATTCACAGTTGAGTATGGGAAACACAGAGTTTATTCTTGTATTTTTATGTATTAACGAGAGGCCCGGTGCACGAAATTTGTGCATTTCAGGGGCTGGGGCGGTCCCTCAGCCCGAACTGCACCCTCTCGCAGTCCAGGAGCCCTCAGGGGATGTCTGACATCCTTAGCACTGCCATGGAGGTGGGAGAGGCTCCTGCCACTGCCTCTGGGCTCGCCAGCCATGAGCCCGGCTTCTGTGGGAGGCACACTGACCACCGGGGAGCAGCTCCTGCGTTGAGCATCTGCCCCCTGGTGATCAGTGCATGTTATAGCGGCCGGTCGTTCCACTGTTTGGTTGATTTGCATATTAGCCTTTTATAATATAGGATCATTAACATTGTCAGGTATTTTCTTCCCTCACTCTCGTTCTCAGGTTGGTCAACTCTTTGAGAGGGTTTCTGTCAGATTCATTTATTGACAAAGTGTTTTGTTTGAATGTCTATGCTAGTTTACAGTCTTGCAGAAATAAGGGTCAGAGAATAATTCATTAGGAAGAACATTGAACCAGGTATTAAAGGATGTTCACTAGCCGGGATTCTGACGGAGTCTCTAATGGAGCTTGAGAAAGACCTTCCCCTTCTCTGTTGAAGTTGCTTCACGTATAAAAGGAGGAAAAGAATGCTTGCCTTTCCCTGGCTGGTGTGGCTCAGTTGGTTGGGCATTGTCCCATGCACCAAAAGGTTGCCGGTTCAATTCCTGGTCAGGACACATGCCCAGATGGCAGGCTGGATCCTCAGTGGGGAGTGTACGAGAGGCAGCCGATTAAAGTTTTGTGTTCACATTGATGGTTCTCTCTCTCCCTCTCCCTTGCTCCCTATAAATCAATAAAAATTCTTAAAAAAAAAAAAAAAAGATTGCTTGCCTTCCCCACGTCAGAGGCTTGTCCTCAGAATCCTAAATGTGAAAGTACTTTTGTGAACCTTAAAAGCCCTCCTTCAATGCATGGTTTTCTTCTTAGGAGGCTCTGCGACCTCCCTACCCGAGGGAGCCTTTAACAGAACCTCCCACCCCCACCCAACACGGGCACTTCTGCGGCTCTGTTTAGAGAAACACGTTT